>NC_087213.1:75317801-75387801 GCF_015104395.2 Macrobrachium nipponense | reverse complement strand
TTTTCCCAAATGTATACTTGCTGAATTATATTAAAAAAAAGAAAGGCAGCGTGTGGATTACCGCAATAGGCAGGATAGCCAATCCTTTTGAGATCTAGTCGACAGGCTAATCGACGGGTCGAATGCCTATGATGCTGTAATTATTCGAGATAACGTCATAAGAGGCAAGCTTGATTTCCAGTGATTACGGTCATCGTGATAGATTATATACTTCTGATAACATGCTACTCACATCTGTTTATTTTTCCCCTGAGAACGTGACAGCCTGAGTTTTTTTTTTTTCTCTCTCTCTCTCTCTCTCTCTCTTCTCTCTCCCCTTTTTAATCTCGTTTTCATTTTTTTTTAATTAGAAGTATAATTTCTTTCTTTCTTTCTTTCTTTCTTTCTTTCTTATAGCCCCTAGGGAATTTGAGGAGTATATGGTATGTATGCCTGTATGCGCAGTGTACCTGTTGGTAAATCTTTTATATCTGATTTTTATGGCAATTTTGTTGGTTAATCCTTAATTCATTTTGATTCATTACAGGTGTCACATTTATGGCTTAAAATCCACCAATTCATGGGTGACTTATTCCTTTTCTGTTGCTTTGGTAATGAAGCCAAAGTAGTTTATTTCATATATATATATATATATATATATATATATATATATACTACATACATATCTATATATATATATATATATATATATATATATATATATATACATATATACATATTGTATATATTTGTCTGTTTTGGTAATAAAACTAAATTAGTTTAACTCATATGCACACGACCACAAGGACACACACACACCTTTATAAATATGAAATGAATTTTATCACATCACCGTGATTCATATACAAGCATTAAACTACAAATGTCCTTTGATATCTGATTGGCTTTACCTCGGAATTAATATATTTCCATACATGTTAACCGAAGGGGAATTTTTTAGTTGATTAGAAATTCGTCGGCTCATGGACTCGAACCACGGAAACCAAGAATTCAATACGTACAGTGACGCTCTTTAACCTACAAAACCATCAAGAGATGGTCCTGTTGGTAAAAGCGCGTCACTGTACGTCCTGAATGCTTGGTGTCCGTGATTCGAGTCCACGAGCCGACGTATTTCTAATCAACTAAAAAATTCCCCTTCAGTTAGCATATATGAATATATATTAAATCCAAGGTTGAGCAAATTAGATATTAAAGGATATATATATATATATATATATATATATATATATATATATATATATATATATATATATATATATGAATACCTTGATCACGAAGTATATAAAACGTGAATCTATGTATAAATAAAGGATTTTGCCACAAAGGAAAATTGAAAAGCGAGATAGCCAAGAACTTTCGGTCTAGCACGACCCTTTACTAAGGCATAACTGATCATACAGAGGAAAAACATAGTAAAAGTAGGCATAATATCCAAACTGACATTACAAGATTAGCAATAAGGGCGATTTCACTCTACAGAAACGAGGAAACGCCTGAGGGTAAGATTAGCGATTTTTAGGCAGCCACTCCTTGGAGGAGCAAAACACGTGGTCAACAGATGATTCTTCCAGAAAACAATACATTTTGAAAAAACAAGGAGGCATATACAACTTATTACCATGAAAGTTACAAAAATGTTCCCAAAAAATTGATTGAAAAGACGAAAAGAGGATATAAATATATCGAGCAAGGGAGAGAGAGAGAGAGAGAGAGAGAGAGAGAGAGAGAGAGAGAGAGAGAGAGAGAGAAATAATAACTATATACATGTGGGACTAATTAATTAGTAGTTCATTTATTTTAAGGTCCTTCATAAATATTTTACAAATATATGGGTCCAAATAGTACAATCCCAGACTAAGATTTAGGTTGTTTTTTTAGTGATTTGTATAATTGCTGATTCAAGTAAATTTCTTGAAACATAATCATTAGATCTAGCAATTACAGAAGCTTCGTCCCAACTTATATATGGAATTTTTTGAAAGACAACACCTCCCGAATATCACACTTGTCCCCTTAAAGTGGTACAGCTATGTAAATGACATCTTAGTAGTCTTACCTGTTGGTATCGATGTAAATGATTTATTGTCTAAATTGAATAATTTAGTGCCATCCATAAAATTCACTGATGAAATTGAAAATAACAATATCATCCCTTTCCTATATGTATTAATACATAGAGAATCTTTCCAATGTAAATTCAGTATTTATAGAAAACCCACAAATAATTTAACATATGTACATTTTTATTCTGGCCACCATCTTAATATTAAAATTTCAATTTTTTCTTCCATGTTCCTACGTGCTTTGCGTATCACGAGTACAAAATATCTTGACCAAGATATAGAAGACATAAAAAAGATAGGAAACGAGCTCTGCTACCCACCTCATATAATTGATTTATGTTATCAAAAATCTCACAAAAAGTTTTATAGTGTTGCTAGTAATGAAAAAGAAATCTCTAAAAATGTACTTAGCTTGCCTTACTTTCGTGGATTTGAAACCATAAGATCAATATTTAAATCGTTTAATGTTAATGTAGTGTTCTCTTATAACAATACCATTAAAGATATGTTAATTAAGAATAGTCTCGTAACAAATAACATCATTTACAAAATTCCTTGTAAGGATTGCCCATCTTTTTACGTTGGTAAGTCAAGTAAAAATTTATGTGTACGTATTTAAGCAGCATATGTATTCCGTTAGAACCGCCCGGACTTCAAATGCACTGTTAATCCATCTGAGTGAAAAATCTCATCGTATTAATCGCGGCAATGCCTCTGTAATTGCTAGATCTAATGATTATGGTTCAAGAAATTTACTGGAATCGGCAATTATACAAATCACTAATAAAAACAACCTAAATCTTAGTCTGGGATTGTACCATTTGGACCCATATATTTGTAAAATGTTTATGAAGGACCTTAAAATAAATGAACTACTAATTAATTAGTCCCACATGTATCTAGTTATTATATCTCTCTCTCTCTCTCTCTCTCTCTCTCTCTCTCTCTCTCTCTCTCCCCATTGCTCGATATATTTATATCCTTTTTTCGTCTTTTCAATCAATTTTTTGGGAACATTTTTGTAACTTTCATGGTAATAAGTTGTATATGCCTCCTTGTTTTTTCAAAATGTATTGTTTTCTGGATGAATCATCTGTTGACCACGTGTTTTGCTCCTCCAAGGAGTGGCTGCCTAAAAATCGCTAATTTACCCTCAGGCGTTTCCTCGTTTCTGTAGAGAGAAATCGACCTTATTGCTAATCTTGTAATGTCAGTTTGGATATTAAGCCTACTTTTACTATGTTTTTCCTCTGTATGATCAGTTATGCCTTAGTAAAGGGTCGTGCTAGACCGAAAGTTCTTGGCTTTCTCGCTTTTCAATTTTCTTTCGTGGCAAAAACCTTTATATATATATATATATATATATATATATATATATATATATATATATATATATATATATATATATATATATATATATATATATATATATATATAGTATATATATATATGATATATATATATATATATATATATATATATATATATATATATTATATATGAATAACTTGATCACGAAGTATATAAAACGTGATGCTATTGATAAATAAAGGTTTTTTTGCCACGAAGGAAAAAAAATAAAAAGCGAGATAGCCAAGTACTTTCGGACCGAAAGTACTTGGCTATCTCACTTTTTCATTTTTTTCCTTCGTGGCAAAAAACTTTATATATATATATATATATATATATATATATATATATATATATATATATATATATATATATATATATATATATATATATATATATATATATATATATATATATATATATATATATATATATATGTATGAGAGAGAGAGAGAGAGAGAGAGAGAGAGAGAGAGAGAGAGAGAGAGAGGCCCATTCTTGATAGAAAATGAAAAAGAGAAAGCAAGGCTTTGTACCTCGTAGCCTGGGACAAGGCGGAGAAAAAGAGAGAGAAGTTCGTCGAACAGAAGGCACCATTGAGGCGGGGTTCTGTCAAGGGGTACAGAGGGCTTAAAGGCTTTAGGAGGAGTTTAAAGAACTGGGTTCACACTGAGGATGAAGGAAGGTTCGGTTGGTGCCTTTTATCTTTCCGGAAGATAAAGGAAACCAATGATTTTCACTCCAGGACGATCTCGCAGATTTAAGAACACATGAATATTTCTGTAGTATTGTTTTTTTTTTTAATTCTACTTTTTCCAAAACTACATTGACTTTTTTAAACCTTTTTTTTTTAAATATTTTCCAAAACTTTATTTGAAGACGTTAAAGAAATTTTACTTACTGTTTCTTTTTAATTTTATCCCGCATTTTAATTTTTTTAAGCTGATTGCACAAATTTCGTATTTTTAGATATATTCTTTCGGTGTAAAATAATATTTTATTATTATATTATAACCTTGATAATTTCTGTAAGTACCACTATATTAAAAAACGTTTAGCTTAGTTGGGAATTACTTATATTCAGTTTAACGCCAACTTAAATTGTCCTTAGATGTACATGATATTTATAGTTTCTCTATATTGAACCGGCGCTAAGTCCTCTCCCGATGCGAGACTAATAATGCCATCCACTAAAGTAGTGACTGTTATAAAATCTTGGAACTTCGTCAGTCTCTAAACTTTTCTCCTATAATTTTCCAGTAACTACATACTGTCTTTTTCAAGCTTTCTATATTCCTTTTTGTAATCTAGAAAAAAATAATTACCCCTGCAACCTTGAAAACCTTCAAAAAGAGTAGAAGCAAAACTGCTTTTGGTGCAGTGTAACCCGGGCAAGGAGCTCACGCCCATATTTTTGTCGTATTCCAGCGAGTTCCTGGGCATGTCGGAAAGACCAGCATATGCAAAATAGGACATTTTAAGCTATGTTTTGAAAATGGGTGAAAATTTCCAGTAGAAACACGACTGCAACATATATAGTTGAATATTCACGAGAAATCTGCATAATGAATGAACCGTGAGAACGCTCCCTGGAGTTCCTTCTCAGAATTTCCTGCAGCCAAACGAACGCGCTTCATTCCCCGACTGACCGACAGACGAGTCGGTCGTCCTTCAAGTTTATAGGAATCGGGAGTTTACGCCCTGTGCATGCCTGGAAATAAAGGGTAAACGTGCAAATACTTTAGTAGTTATTTTTTTAAACAAGCAAAAACTAAACCAATCGTGAGCGACAAGGAAGCGAACCTTTGGCCGCGATTATTAGCTCAGACAAACAACACACACGTAAACACCCACACCTATACTCAGTCATGCTGGGTCTGTCGTTTTGTGAATAATTCCCATTTTCTTTTCGTCGTAGTCCTTCTTCCCCTTGCATACTCTGCTCTGCAGTGTTTCTAATCATGGAAAGCCTGACGTAGCCCCCGTCATATTCCCCGCGACCACCCTCACTCAGCCAGACGAGAGTCCATCGGAGGTCCACCAGCAGACCAAAAGTGCAAAGGCGTATCACGTTTGCAAATAAGATCGGTATCGGTGTGGGCCCATTTTCTAAAACGTCGTTATGAGTGCGGAGAGCTTATCACGCACACAGAGCATGAATGTTGAAAAGACTTGAGACTTTATTCTTTATTCATTTTTATTTATTTTTATGATGCTCTCTTATTGGTCAGTCCCTTCAGCTCAACCAACTACACGTTTCTTTGGGTTATGGAATGTCTCTTCCGAATGTGTAATCGGTAGATTTACATGCCGCGTTGCTTACGGATAAGATTACAAAATAGGCTAGTTGATGGTCCCTGGAGGACATTAGAGGCCGGTTTTGTACAGCATCGTTTTGAAGATAGGTGTAACTACCGCATCTTAGAACTCAGATGAAAATGATCTTTACCTGGCCTCGTGCTACGCTAAATGTTATTTTGCTACATTTTTTTTCTTATTTCTTTTCTGCTTGTTGAGGTATGAAATGAACACACACACACACACACCTCAAAAAACGTGTGTATATTAAGCCAATATTAAATACAAAAATTACATATTTTATTATTAGTGAGAGTTGCTCTCTACTATGTAGTGCAACGTATAACCGTGATTGTAGTTGTGCTCGTATTAACAGTTGGGTGTAGCCTGTGGAGCTTCATATTCGATTTTTTATGCAATAAATCGAACTCCTAGCTATTTAACACAAACATGTACGCTATTTTTAATTTTCACATCGGTAACGAGAACTTAATTATCTCAGTGGTACTGATTTAGATATAACTTGAAAAACAGCATTCTCTTCTCTTTGCTTTTGAACCCCTTCCGCAATTTTATCCTTTTTTATCTTTTTCATTTTATAGTTTTGGTCGCTTAGCGTCCTACCTCAGTCCACCCCAGTTTCAGTTATATTTTCTTTTAACTGACTATAGTATCTGTGGCTTATTTCTGGCTGCTGATCTATTTCAATTGTCAGATTTAGTTGCTTTACACCAGATAATGACCAAGTTGCCATCATTGCCCAGTCGTACCTTTCTCATTGCCTCTGGGAGTTGTGGACGCTTCTTAAGGGCCTGGGCCTCTAGTAGCCCTCAAAGTTTTTTTATCTTGTCCTTTAAATTCATTCGGTTCCTTGTCTACCATCTTGCTGTCCAACATGTCCAAATATCGCCAGTGTGGGGTTTTGTTCCAGTTTCACCTTTAGATTCTTGTATTTCTTATTTGGTCTCTGGATCTTTTTATATTGTTTTCCAGCCACTCCAGGATCTTTTTATATTGTTTTCCAGCCACTCCAGGATCATTTTATATTGTTTTCCAGCCACTCCAGGATCTTTTTATATTGTTTTCCAGCCATTCCAGGATCTTTTTATATTGTTTTCCAGCCAGTCCAGGATCTTTTTATATTGTTTTCCAGCCACTCCAGTATCTTTTTCCAGCCACTCCAGTATCTTTTTATATTGTTTTCCAGCCACTCCAGTATCTTTTTCCAGCCACTCCAGGATCTTTTTATATTGTTTTTCAGCCACTCCATGATCTTTTTATATTGTTTTCCAGCCACTCCAGGATCTTTTTAGATTGTTTTCCAGCCAATCCAGCTCCTGTGCAATGGCTAAAAGATTTCCAGTGCTTGGGATTATAGCCCAATTTTCGGAATCAGTCATTCATTCAATCTTTCCTAATTTTTTTCTTCGCTTTTATTCAAGTATTTGCGCATTCATTTACCCATTGACTTCATATATTGATCATTATTAGTTTTCGGCCAAAGGAATATATTAAAATTGTTTTTTTTTCGGTCCATCCGCCCTCAGATCTTCAAAACTAGGGCTAGAGTGCTGCAATTTGGTATGTTGATCATCCACGCTCTAATCACTTAATACCAAATTGCAGCCATCAAACCATAGTAGTTTTTGTTGTATTTAAGATTAAAGTTAGACATGATCGTGCGCCCTTTAAGAATAGATATGATAAATGACGAAAATATAATAATAATAATGATAATAATGATAATGATAATAATATAATGATAATAATAATAATAATAATAATAATAATAATAATAATAATAATAATAATAATAATAATTTCTTTCCGTTTTCTTCTGAAGATTGAAAAAGAAACCCACAAAATCACTTTGTAACTTGTTTACTTCTAATGTAATACTTAGAAGTAAACAAGTTACAAAGTGATTTTGTGGGTTTCTTTTTAAATAATAATAATAATAATATAATAATAATAATATAATAATAATAATAATAATAATAATAATAATAACAATAATAATAATAATAATAATAATAATAATAATAATAATAAGAAGAAGAAGAAGAAGAAGAAGAAGAAGAAGAAAAATATCTTCTTACCGAGAAATATAAATACCTATAAACATATAGTCATCTAATTCTCAGTGATGCTAAGACCTTGAAATATGCTGCTACTGATCCAGTTCTTGTTTCCGGAGTTGTAATTGTTAATTGCGTATTTGAGAGAGAGAGAGAGAGAGAGAGAGAGAGAGAGAGAGAGGCGAGGATGTAATTTCTGGTAAAATATTACATGTCTTATTATATTTTTGAACATCTGGTTCGCCATTTATTTCAGAATAAAAACCAGTTCGCCATTTTTTTTTTTCAGATGGAGATGGAAGGAGGAATTTCGAATAAGAACTGGTATGAAATGTCAAGACATAACGGCCAAGCACGAATGTATCATGAACAGGTATGTCACAGAATGTATGTAATGTTATTCAACACTTATTTCGTCGACTTTACTCGCAGCGAACGAGTGTGAAAGCTTCATTGTTGCGTCCTGGTAACCTGTCGTTAAGAAATGGGACTTAATGTAGACCATTAGGTTGACTGGACCCAATCATTAAACCTTCACACTCGGATTTTGCGGCTATATTTTTCTTGCATTCATATTTTGTAGTGGAATGATAAACTGATGTGCTAGGAACATCTTAATGTTTTTCTGTTATCCTCTATGGTATGATACGGCGTTTTGATACTGCACTGCCAGAATTAGTGTTGTATACACACACACACACACACACACACACACACACATATATATATATATATATATATATATATATATATATATATATATATATATATATATATATATATATATATGTTTATATATAAATATAGATATATATATATATATATATATATTTTACTTACACACACACACACACACATATATACATACACACACACACACACACACACACATATATATATATATATATATATATATATATATATATATATATATGTGTGTGTGTGTGTGTGTGTGTGTGTGATGTATATATAATATGCGTGTCCATGAAATTATACATTTTATGTTCTCCATCTACAAATTTAACGAAAGAAAAATTCTAGAATTAGTCTTGACTGGAAGGGTAAATGAGATTTCTCGACGAGACGCGGACATTTTCCATGAACTCTTGCGAGAGATTGTGATGTAGTGAACGTTAGTAAACTTGGCCGATGCAATTTCTCATATTGGGTCGTGTATCCCGAGGTGGGGAAAAGAATTTCTCCCAATAACCACCTTCTTTGCATGAGGAATTGCAAGGTGATTTTCTCTCTTGATATTATTGACAATTCAATTTGCATTTGGTTATCTCTCTCTCTCTCTCTCTCTCTCTCTCTCTCTCTCTCTCTCTCATCATCATCAGCATCATCTTCGTCATTTGGCATTCATGGAGAACACCCTTGTTTATGAGTTTCGTATTACGTCTGCGCGCCCTTTCTCCCCGCGTTCTCCCTCCCTCTTCTCCCTCCGCCCCTCACAGTCTTCTGATTAAATCTCCCTGGTCATCAATTTCCTTTCCCCCAGTAGCAGGAGCATGCTTACTCATATCCCCAGAGCCATCAATCGACCAGTCATCAACATCTGTCACTGACTTCTCGAGGCCCTATTCAATATTCGGCATCAATCATGGCTGTGGATTTGTCTTTTAAGTGATTGCTGGCCGTGCTGCCTTTCCCCCCATTTCTCTGGTGTTACGTCATGCATGTGTCTTTCAGCTCTGTGTGTTTCTGAAACTGGATGGTTATGAAAATTCTCTCTCTCTCTCTCTCTCTCTCTCTCTCTCTCTCTCTCTCTCTCTCTCTCTCTCTCTCACACAGATATCATGGAAATATTTTCATTATTATGGCGGTGAAGTAAATACTTCTTATCGCACAGAATAATCTGTTCTTCAAATAAAGTAAATATGTATATATATATATATATATATATATATATATATATATATATATATATATATGTATGTATGTATGTATGTATATATATATTTATATTGTTTGTCCTGCCATAAAGAGTTTCGTTAATATGCAAAAATATGTACGTATGGATGGATGTAGTTGTATTTATGAACGTATATATTCACGTACATGAATCTAAAACGAACTGACTTACTATTAAATGAATATGCATACTTCAATGTGACATGTTCTTCACCAACGCAAGAATATGCCCAAATATGAAAACATTATGCCCTGAACTTCGCCACATTCTGTGCGTTGTATGATATCATTCCCATTTTATCACTGCCAAAGAATTTATGCTAATATACATAAAGTGATTGTTCGGTACTCAGTTCCTTACCGCTTTATTGCGCATATTTAAGAGGTGTTTGTGAACAAGATCCAAAGGCTTTTAAGGAAAGGAATGTCAGCAAACCGCAAGTTCCGAAGAATATTCTTTAGTATGCATGTCTCTGTAGTCGCACGGTTCGTGAATGTAACCTGGCGACTGGCGTATAGAATTCCTCTGCTTTTGTATGTATTCGGGCGACTCGTGATCATGACGATTTTTCACTGTCTATTTTTCGTATTAAATGAACCACGCGACTTGGTGCTGAAATACTCAAGCGAGTATTGCATAAGGTACGAGGATTTGTATCCTTTATTTCTAGGCGATTCTACTTCTTAGATTTTAAGCGGTTTCTAACGAAACTTTGAAGGAAGAAGCCATTCACGACCAGACATGAAAGTAAAAGTCTTCAGATGGATATGCTCTTTGGCCACTGTGTGTCGAATTGAGTCAGTTTATGCTACTTTCATGAAGTTTATATATATATATATATATATATATATATTATATATATATGTATACATATATATATATATATATATATATATATATATATATATATATATATATATATATATATATATGATGTGTGCGTCCTTTAGGAAATTTTGGGTTCAATTTTCACGTCTTTCTTTTAATTAGTGGTGGAAATATCATCTCTCTTTTTGTGCACTGAATATAAATTTCATCCACGAGGCCAAATATATGGTACCCGAGGGTGATGAGCGAACTAATTACCATGACTCCCTCGTAAAGGGCATTACTTCTTCACAAAAGCACATGCAGCCTGTATACCCCGGCCCGTCCTTTGGGGTTGGGCAAGAGCAACAAAGCAGTGCCCTTTAAAGATACCCATTGACTTGGGCGAGGTCCTTGGTAGGTAAGACTCTGGATTGGATCTCACCAAAACTATCCGGTTCCTTTCACCTGCCGATTTTCCCACGCTGCTTCTGCTTTGCCTTCTTCTTTTCCATCCTCGCTTTCACGCCTTGTTCTTCATTCTCTCTCTCTAGCTGTCCCATTCCTCCCTTTCCTCTGTTTTTTGACTGCTCTTCGAGGTACTTTATTTTATTTCTAATTCCCTCACAAACCTTTGTTTCTTCGTCTTTGTTTCTTGTCTATCATTCTCATCTCTCTCATCTTCCTCCTAGTTTTTCCACCCCTTCCCCGTTTATATTCTCCTTCTGTTTATATCCCCTTAAAAGGTAAAAAGTATTTAGACTTCAAGATATTGCTTGTGTATCGTGAGTCCAGAAATGTTATTGGTTGCTGATTATGAAAGTTCCTCGTTTGCCTTGCACTGGGCTTTAAATTTGTTCAGTCGGGTATATATCAGATTCCATTCGATTTTAATGACGCAGGTCCGCTGGTATAGTGGTCAGTGTCGTGGTATACAACTCAGATGACGCCGGTTCGCGTCTCCCCAGGCGATGAAAAATCACGGGCTCTGTATCGTGATCAGTTACTGCTGCAGTGTGTATTGGGGTCTGTGGTGGGAACTTGAAACCAACATTCTTTGGAAGCTTGAATTTAAAGTCAATGGCCCCTGTGCGCTTGTTCCATGTGAATAGGTTTCATCTACTGAAATAATAATAATAATAATAATAATAATAATAATAATAATAATAATAATAATAATAATAATAATATCGAGCTATTAGGGAGGAAATGAATTTTCTTAAGGTGATTAATCTGTAATTTATGGATTTAGGATTCACTTATTATCGTAGAATATTCAGTTATTTCTGTTACGAAAGATTACTTCGAACAACTTGCGTCACCGCGTGTTCAAGGAGAGTAGAAAGTTAACATCTAACCGGCGGAAACTAGAGGACCAAGACAACCCAAACGAAGTTCAGTCATTGAAAGGAGCAGGAATATAAGAGAGAATGTTAATATAATAAGATTTTCTTGGTACACTTACTAACTCTTTACGTTTTCGTTTATCTAAAGAGATCTCTTCCCTTTTGGATCACTCCAATAATTCCACTCGGCGATGAAAAGGGGCGTCTCTGAAACCATTTCGAATTAGCTGCCTTCGCTGGCTGATTTTATCGGAGGTTCCTCAATCAATCATTTTCACTCCTCTGTGGCTCACCTCAAAATCGCTCTTCCCTAATCGGAGATCCGAATAATCTTCACCTCTGCATAGAGTGCAATCAGCAATGCTTAACCCCGAGCCAATGTTTTCTCAACCCCTCACATCACCCCAATCACTCATTTCGTATATAACGCGGCGTTTGGCTCTATCCAGCCTTGGCTCTTGGCTATATCGGGCTCTCCCTCCGACCGCCAGGCTTATGAATCACGTATCTGAAGAAGTAGTTACGCTCTCGAAGATAAAGAATCTCATCATTCAAAATCCTTTCTTCCACTCCACACCCTTCTGTTTGTTCTGTTTTCTTCGCCGGGCTCATCTGCCGGGATTTAATCACTCTCTCTCTCTCTCTTCTCTCTCTCTCTCTCTCTCTCTCTCTCTCTCTCTCTCTCTCTTTTACTCATACACATAATATATGTTTTTATGTGTGCATGCGAGCATGTAAATATACATTATGCATATTTACTCATGTAATAAATGCACATGAACTCATTAGTAATTTGGACCACATTCTTTCCATGTTAAAATTTAAAACCCCAGTAAATATCATCCATATGTAAATACACACATACACACACACACACATACACACACACACACACACACACACATATATATATATATATATATATATATATATATATATATATATATATATATATGTATGTATGTATGTATATATAATTATATGCCTATATGTGTGTGTAATATGTATGTATGTTTATATATACATGTACTGTATTTATGTATGCATGTATCATGTTCTGTGTACGTAGGGAGCAAGCATTCCTTATCTAGCCCAGAATTATTTGATACAAGCAAAGTGTAATAGATTGAGGTATACTCCGGAACTAACGTTGCATTAACACATCAGGGAAGATTTTCCTAGACATTTATGAAGGTTTCTGTACTGATCTTCAGAATGTCAATGTTCGATATATCCGCATGAACGCTCTGTGCAAACAAGGATGTGAAGATATTAGAAACCAGTGTTTCTGGTTTTGAGGCTGTTTCTGGGAACAGATCGAACTTTTATTCTTCTGTCGTCCATTGAAAAAGTATTTACATACAGTAAAGGCGGTTGAGCATCTGGGAGGATTGATTAATTTATTTCTGTCTGTCTTAAATCGAGTAATTATTTTCTTGATACAGTCTTAACAGATATATATATATATATTATATATATATATATATATATATATATATATATATATATATATAGATATATATATATATATATATATATATATATATATATATATATATATATATTGTTAGGAACAATCGTTTACCAATTGTTCCCTTGGTGGATTGTTGCCTCCTTTGTTTTTGTTTTTTAATTGCTGGCGAGTTGACGTCTGGTGGATGGCGTCAAACTTCGTCAGTCAGGTTCTGGAGGGCAGAACAACCAGTCAGTCAGTCAGTCAGTCAGAGGCAGTCAGGTATAATTATCTGTGGACAGCATGAGGCAGCGTCAGGTACTGGATACTGGTTATTTGGTTGAAGTCGTCGTTTGGAGTATAACTTCGAGTTGGAGGTCGGCAGTCAGCATTATCGTGTTTTCGTCGTCGAGAGGACGACGTGTCGAGAGCGTCCTCACTGAGAAGCAACAATGGCGTGTTTTCGTCGTCAAGAGGACGGCGTGTCGAGTGCGACCTCACTGGGCAGCAGCAGTGACGTGGTTTCGTCAAGTGGTCGAGGAGGACTTCCATACTGCATCTGAGGACGAGATGGTTGTTGTATCAACTCTGTCTTGATCGTCCAGCATTCGAGAGGATGTCCATATTGTCTCCAAGGACGAGATGGTTGTCGTATCGGCTCTATCTTGATCGTCCGGCATTGGACTGTTGTCTTCATTGTTTGAGGAAGTGTCCCCGTTTTGCTCTTAGTATCATTATGCTGCTTCAGTGTCAATTTTAGTTATGTATTACGCTGCCTATTTCTATTTATTATATTTAGATTGTTATTGCCCTTATACAGCCTATTTTGTGATTATTCTTTTTAAGAACCTGTCGATCTCGAGAGTCGAGATCGTAATATATATATATATATATATATATATATATATATATATATATATATATATATATATATATATATATCTATCTATCTATCGATATATATATATTATATATATATATATCATATATATATATATATTATTACCATTTGTTACTCCTGTTACTTCAAGCTGGTTATCAAGATTCTTACAGTAAGGAAAGTTTTAGCTGTTCATAAATTATTTTCTTTTATTGATTTGCGCTAATTGAAACTCCTATACTCGTCAAAAAATTCATGGTATACTTGTATTCACTGAAAAGTATTTTGAGCTTTGTGCTTGATTCTTTTATAGTGTTTAAACATTACCAAGAATTTGTCAGAACTTGGTTTATCTTGCCTTTAATTCTCAGTATTATTACTGCATGAACTGTTTTCTGTTTTCAAATAGCTTGGATAAAGAAAAATGAGATAATTTTCATAACTGTGATAAATGTAGAAAACTCAAATTTAAATGTTAGATTTGGTAAAGAGATCGTACCGTGTTAGCGTCTGCTTTTGATTCTTTACAGTTCTAAGTGCAGAATCCATTTGCAGATCGTAGCGCATCTCATTTAAAACATTGATGGCGATAAAATCCAGTGTTTAATGTGTTTTTATTTTTTATGATCACTCACAATTTTTAGCCTTTACAGAAAAACTAAATACCAGATACCTAGAACTGTAACAATTACTACAAAGAAAATAACCAACAAAAATATAGAATAAGAATGAAAAAATGGAAATAAAATGAGAACCTTAAACATCAGCGGTCGTCATAAATTAATGGGGCAATCTCGTCTTCACACCTACGCCACACCTGGACTGCATTTCAATTACCTTGCCTCTTGGCTTAGCCGACGGAGTCGGGGGAGAGGGAACGCGCCAGCTTGTTCAGCGAATCGCGGCTAAAACACACACACACACCAAATAAACCAGAAACAAAAAGAATAGCTTCAGACACAAAGAGAGAATGAACTTCTATTAATATGATCTCAGACTAGCATCAACAAGAACTATGGTGAACACATGTACGAAGATACATTAAGCAACAAGTTAAAATTCTTTGTGGCATATTCACATACCTAGTCGTATGCAGTTATACTCAAGAACAAATTAACCCTCTCCTTTAACATCTACACCGTTTACCGAGAGAAAGAAAAAGATTTGAATACAAGGTGGTGGGAATGT
This sequence comes from Macrobrachium nipponense, assembly GCF_015104395.2. NCBI lineage: Eukaryota > Metazoa > Arthropoda > Malacostraca > Decapoda > Palaemonidae > Macrobrachium > Macrobrachium nipponense. The sequence goes on along the minus strand of NC_087213.1, from coordinate 75,372,420 downwards.
TCCTAACAGGTTGCTTGTGAGATCACACGCAAATCTAGATTTCCAATCCGGTTGCGCAATATTTATGAGCAGCTTCGAAGTTTGGCTAAAATGAATTGCCCCGATGGGCTAATATTTCGTCGCTTTGTTGGATGCCAAGTGGATTCTTCGATAGGAAAACGCACTATCAAATTTCTCTTCATCTCTCTCTCTCTCTCTCTCTCTCTCTCTCTCTCTCTCTCTCTCGTATTATCCGCAGGTTGAAGGTTTCGTGTCATTGATTTCTGGTACATTCATTATTTTCCTTCTCAATTTATTTTGCCGACAAATTCATTTGCCAGTGAAATGGGGCGTTGCAAGCCGTTGTTTATTGCATTGTATCCTTTTTATATAATTCTATGCGTTAAATGTGTATAAATAACTTTGCAACAAATTTTCTGAGTATTTTTCGTTGTTGGTCGTTTGTCTTCAGTTTTTATTGCTTCTTATTTTGCTTTCTAAGCACTTGTTATTTGCATCTGCTTCTAGGCAGGTCGTTAGCAGAGTCCGCCGCTGCAATAAATAATGAAAACGTAAAGGCATCTTGGTATAATGTTCTTTTATTGAATTTATGCACTTGTTTTAGGCGTAGGATTGGGCATAACGTGCTGTTAGTAATCACACCTTGAATAATGCAGAGGGCTGGGTTCTCTCTCTTAAAAAGCAGACAATCACCCCCTTTGACGCTATTAAAAGTCAGGGGCCATATTTACGAACTGGAATAGAGAAATCCCCGGACCTGGCATAAGGAGGCTACGGATCCTACGCTCTCCCTTCACCGGCAATTGCCATTTCATGCATATATCCGGACTTTTAAATTCATGAGACGAATTAACGGCGGTATTTCTTAACACCGCTCGATAATAAAAAGTCTCTTGGCGCAGCAGCGCCCCGCCGCCTTTATCTTGAGCAGAGCTGGGAAATTCCTCGAAAAGTCTCCCCACCCATCTTCATCTACATCTGTAACGGTTTTTCATATTAGTTTTTTTTAGTAAGGTCTTGGTTTCGGGAATCCTTCAGAACAAAATACACGAATTCCTAGGTCTCCAAAATGTTTGCCAGTGACCTAAAACCTCTTATTTAACGAATCTGAAATTGCACGGCCAACTCCTATAGTCGAATGCATAATACTTTATAAACGCCTGAACGTAAGTGTGAGAAGTGTTACTTATTTGAAGACTACCAGTCTTCAATTATTCAGTAGTTTATTAAGTATTTTGAAGAAAACTCGAAAGCATTTTAACCAAAAACTGGTGTCCCTAATGCCACTTAAATGAAAATTGTTTGTTGCGATCTGAGAACTGGAATAATTTTGTGACCATTTTTACCGTATCGTTGCATTCATTCCGTAGTATTTGATGTGTCTCACGATAATAGATTTGCATATTCAATGTATTTGTTTATCGGAAGTTCCGATCATTGAGTCTTAATGTTTATGAGTTGATCCGACGCTTTTATGATAATTAAGTGTCCAGACTTTGCAAATTAAATGCCTGCTTTTTAGATACGTACCCAAAAATAAGTCTCCCCCCCTCTCTCTCTCTCTCTCTCTCTCTCTCTCTCTCTCTCTCTCTCTGGGTAACTTATAGAAAACAGAGAGTCGTAATAAATGGTGAAGAATCAGAATGGGCAGATGTAACAAGCGGAGTTCCCCAGGGTTCTGTCCTTGGCCCTCTCTTGTTTTTGATTTACATTAATGACATTGATGTAGGCTTAACTAGCAGGATAGCCAAATTTGCGGATGACACTAAACAAGGTGTGAATGTAGCAGAACCAGCTAGACACAGTAGAAAGTTTAAGAAATGATCTAATGAAAATAGGAGAGTGGTAAAAAAAATGGCAAATGCCCTTTAACGTAGATAAGTGTAAAGCGTTACAAACAGGAACAAACAACCCTCATGCCAGCTCATGCTGCTTGGGAATGACATAAATAGTGTAGAACAAGAGGAGGACCTTGGAGTCATCATTACCAAGGGCTTAAAATCCACAAAACAGTGCATAAAAGCTGAAAAGAAGACAAAAACTAGTGGGATACATAAAGAGGCAGTTCAAATACAGAAACAAGGAAACGGTGCTGCAGCTCTACACATCCATAGTTAGACCCCATCTTGAATATGCAGTACAGTTTTGGTCATCAACACTAAGAAAATACATAAATACATTAGAAGGAGTACAAGCAAGCGCCACAAAGTTAATTCCATCCATCAGGCAAATAGGTTACCAAAGACGACTAGAGAGCCTGAAATGTATGGCTTAGGAAGACGACGATTGGAAGGATAACTAATAGAAATATTTAAAATACTGAAAGACATAACAAAAGTAGACAGTAATCTATTTACATTAAACGAAAACCAGACAAGAAATAATGGATGGAAACTAGAACTGAAGAGATACAACACATCCCAGTGTGGGAACTTCTTTACATACAAGATATGTGACACGTGGAATAAACAGCCACCAGAAGTTATAAACAACAACAGTGCAGTGTGGAAGAGTTTAAAAGAAAGCTAGACAAAATCATGAGGACACTGTGAATGCACAGTAATACCTGCTCCTACGGATGGACTAACGTGTCTTTGAGACATCCTAATTCTTGTAACTCCTTGTAATTGTCTCTCTCTCTCCTCCTCCTCCTCTCCTCCTCCTCCTCCTCCTCCTCCTCCTCCTATTTAGCTAACATTTATGGGAAAATTTCAGTGTTTTTTGCGGCTTCGATGTCCCTTGCTGATGCCATCTGAAACCTATTGTAAATATGTAGTTCTTGATATTTTTGTTTTGTCGCTTACTCGGTATGTTATTGATCTTTGTGTGTTCGGTATTTATTTTCTTTCTTATTTCCACTTTCCTGTGTCGTTAATTCATTATTTCTAGCATTTCTTCGATATCAAAAAGGGCAGAATATGATATTTAGAAATTTTTTTTGTAATTCGTTTTTTGAATTATTTATAATTCCTTCTCTATCTAGGATCTGGAAGGTTGTGTGCTCCCTTATGTCCATCTCTGTTAATGAAACTTTGCTTTATTCAGTAATTCTTTATGCAACTGAATTTCGAACTTTATCGGGATTGAGTGTAATCAGTTAGGTGGTCCCATCTGTTTTAGTTCTTGTTCGTATTTTGATGAACCATTTTTTTTTTCACTTGTAAGATATTCGTAGAAGATGGCATGCACAATCTGTATGAATTTATTTATTTTGTTGCGGGTATTTTTCCACCATATGCTTCTAGGGGGCGTGTTGGGGAGGACACATCTTTCCGGTTTCTAAGTTAGCTTTTTATTTTAGCAAACGCTATTCACAGCCCTAACAAACGAGAGCGAAACAGTGCACCACTTTGCCACGGTACTACCCACTTTGAAGGACGTCCCAGCTTGTAATGCTGGCGGGCTAGACAATTTTATCTAGACAATTTTGTCCAGACAATTTTGATTAAACTGAGTTGTGGTACTGTGCGTGTCACGAAGGCAATGAAAGTGAAGCGGTATATATGATGTTTGAGCATGATCACGAAGGCAAAAATAAATTGACAAATAGGTTGTTTCTTTTTTCTAAGCTTAGTACCAAAGACACTATAGAGCTTATAGTACGGTAATTATTGTTTTCTTTAGAAGAAGAGTGGATCTGGGCTTTGAAAACAATTGGAAGCTTGCGACAGCTATTTATGTTAAAGAGTTAGAAATAATATTCGCCACTCTTTTAGGACCTGCACATACCGCTGTGTATTTTTGCCCTCGAGTCACAAATGAGTCTTGAATATGATCGTTCGAAGGAAGGGATCAGCAGTGCTCCTCGGAATACTCAGAAATACGCTATTCGAAGCGAAGCAGTATCTCTTATGCGAATCTCCTTCCCTTAGTGACTTGGTCTATTGTTGCTGGGAATCAATGAAGCGTCCTAAATGCACATATAGCTGTTTGCTTTGTTCCCGGGACCTCTCTTCTCCCTCCAGTCTTTTTCCCCTTTAGACTAAATCCACGCGAAATGTCTTCGGTTAACCTGGCGGCATCCAGATTCCCCATTATGCGATTTTGACATCGAGATTTCGCGATATGCTTAAGGGGAGGGACAGTCCTATTCCTCGGAAGGGGGATTGTTGTGGGTATCCTGGAGGGACACCCAGAGGGCCGCGAGTCGGGGGAGGGTGACCACTGAAGAAACGCTTTTTAAGATCCAGACGCTCTGATAAGGAATGCCTACTGCTCCCCTCCCCCTACTACCTCATCATCACCTCCCCCATTCCGTCCCCCTTCTCCCCCCCCCCCCTCTTTCATAGCTACACTTCCATTATTTTTTCATAAGGGCCTATTTGGTCGTAGGAAGTTTTTATCCCGTTATTACTTCCCATACCCTGATCTTTCTTTTCCTCATGATATTCCCTTCAGCGTATCCCATCACCATTGGATGACGAACGTCATTTTAATTCTCTGTTAAATCATGGGTAAATTTACCTCTCTCTCTCTCTCTCTGGGGTCGAACAATATTCCAGAATTTTGCAAGACTCTTGGAACCGTGGGATCTTCGTCGTTTTCTAGGAGTTGTGATCTTTGGATATATGAATGACAATATCGCTAATATCTCAGAATAAAGTCACCCCCTTTTTCCTAGCCCCAACGCCCTTAAACACCCCCCTCCCTATCCCCTTCTTAGCGAAACAAGACGAAGGGATTATCTTTGCTCTAAGACTTCCTCCGGCGGGTTAGCGTCATATATTGTTGGCTTCCTTTATGTCGGGGACGTCGGCCGATCATTATGGAACCCAAACATGACACATATATCGGGAATAACATGAGCTATAAAGTGCATAAATAACCATTTAACTCTGGGTACCAGATGCCAAACGCGACCTAAAAGCCTTCGGTATCTGAAACGTATCGGATCCGATCTCACTTAATAGAGCATTACCATTCTGCCGTTTTTTCTGGACGAACAAAACAAGGGTATGTGAGATCAGAAACCACATTGTGAGCTTTTGTTCCTTTATTGCATATTGCATTCCTGCTCTCTCTCTCTCTCTCTCTCTCTCTCCTTATCTTTGATCTTGTTATGTTCTTGTTCCATTTTTGTGCGTCTCTCCTGATCTTGTTTCTCCCTCCGTGAACTTTTGACTTAATTTTCAACGGTGATGTTTCTGATTTTCAGATAATGGATCTTAAGGTTTGAGTATAATAATTACTAGAAATTATGGAAACCCTGTAAAATTCTAGGAGGTATTAAAAGCTTTTTGAACTTGTTACCAACATACCCACCACCGCTCATGCTATAATCTGCTGCATTTTATTATTATTATTATTATTATTATTATTATTATTATTATTATTATTATTATTATTATTATTATTATTATTATTATTATTATAATTTTAAAAGGGTGGTTTCTTTAAACTGCAAATATTTGTGCGGGAATTGAACCCCAGCGTTTTTTTTGGCAGTCTTCATAATGTTTTACAAATCGTTGACCTGTTACCTTTTACTTTTTACCTTAGGCATTACTGTCCTCAGGTTCCCCCATGTTTCATCCATCTTTCTCTTCTCCTTCATTGTTCTAACTGCCTCTTTTGGTAAAGGTCCCGTTAGACTTTTCAATTTTCCTCGTTGTGTGGCATTATGTAATGTTCTTTAACATGCGCATCATACTCAGTGTTTTTCGTTATGTTTTGTAAGATATCCGTCTATTGTCTCTAAAGACGTTATTCTTCTCCAGTTTGCCCTGGCCTCACGAAATCCCAAAGTCGTGTTTTTGCTGGTACCGTGGGAAATGTTATTAGTCTCCGGTGACGTCTGGTTTTCATTTTAGCAATTTTTTTTATATATTTTTTTTTATTTTTATTTTTCATCTCGTGTACTTTTTTTCATCTGGAACATCAGGTGTGCTATTAGAAAAAGAAAGTGTGATATGCCCTTTGAACGATGTAGATAGACTACACAAATTATATATTATTCTTGTTATAGACGTTTCGAGTTAACAATGACCAATTTAAGGATTTCACAGACTAACAGAAATAGAACTTAACATTACTCACACTCTCCTCTTAAAATGAATGTTTTTGAGTGAAAGCTGAAATTTCGCACGTCACCTTTTTGTCTAATAAAAACTGTCGTTTGGGTTATTTTCCTAACTAATTAATACAACTGTTACTGTCGCTGGTACTCAACAATAACGTTTATTGTTATGTTACATTCAATAGTAAACTTGTGCGTTTGACAGATTTTATGGCCATAGATTATCGAGGTGAATTCGTTCAGCTCTAATGAAATTACTTCTTGTTCAGTGTTTTATTCTTTTTTCCAGAAGCTCTTAAGACTTCCATGGCGTTTATAAGATTTGATATATATCGGCATGAAGTTGCAATTCATTGCAGCTCAGTGAAAATAGATTTGCGCATTGAAAATTCTTATGACACTGAGACGATTTCTTAAATATTTAATGGCTGCATATTGTGTTAAAAACGACATATGTACTTCAAAGTCCCTATTTCTCTATAATCTTATTGTGTTACTGCGTTGATCCTCTGTTTTTTTTATTCATGTTAAAAAATTCCTATTCCAAAGCTTGCTGAATCTTTTTTATGACAATGCATTTATGTGTATAGTGATTAAATACACATTATATTTATGATGCACTTCAAGTTATGTTACACATTTTCGTTCACGTGTTTAGATCTTTGGAGAGAGCCAAGAACTTTCATGGTTTCGTCTGCTTTACCTCGACTGAAGTGTATGATGGACTTTCCTGTTGACTGAATTGTTATGAATTTCGGTGAAATTTAGAATTGAGCATATTACATGTCATTATAGAAAAGGTTTCTGAAAATGAATAGATTCAGAACATGGAAATTTAAAAATTACATATGAGAGAGAGAGAGAGAGAGAGAGAGAGAGAGAGAGAGAGAGAGAGAGAGAGAGAGAGAATAGTTTGGAAGGTATGAAAAAAAAGGTAGAAATGATAGGACCAGGACATGAAATGCAGCGTTGTCAAATCTTAGTGTAAACCAAGCGCCTCCCGGATAGAGCTCGAATGCTAAATAACGAAGAAGAAATCCCCTAAGTTAGAGTTGGCCATTATGTGCAGCATAGCATATTGCCTCAGAGGTCAAGAGGGCAGCCATTAAAATCCCCAAAAATCCGTGAAAGGAATTGACCAGATATAAGTGAGATGGGGGAGCACGTTGTCAGATATCGATTGGGTCAGGCGTTGGGGGAAGCCGTGACACCTAAAACACTTGAACAAATTGTGTGGTAGGTGTCCACTAAACACACAAGTAATTCTTCTTGTTAGAACAAAGTACATATTATTAAAGGATTGAATTCACTGACATGTAGTTTTTCCATTTCCATTTTTTTTATTGATTTACTTTGTTCAATTCTTCAACGCAAGATTTCCTTGGCACGATTTATCCCAACGGGAAGTGTTTGTTTGTACTTGACCTTGGCGGGTTCGAATTGCTGAAGCTTGAAATATACTCTGTACGAAGACCATAAAATTATAAAGATTTTATTTTCTCTTATTCGTAAAAGATGGTTATTTTTGGAATCTTGAAAGGTTTTATGTTTTTATACGTTTCTTTTTACTCAAAAAGTCTGATTTCTTTTGATAATGTCATACATTAAATTCTAGGACATCGTTAAAAGAATAAATCATAGCACTACAAAAAATTCAAGAGAATAAGGACTTTCTCGTTTAATGAGATGTGCTAGAATTCAATACAACAGTCGGAAAATCTCATTGTATTTTTTCTCCGTAAAAATGTATTTTTTTTTTTTTTTTAAGGATACCTTTTGCAGGGACTGTGATATCGCCTGGCCTTCTAACTGTGTTTGTCCTGAATTTAAACCTTCGCGGACAGTAGCCTAAGAGGTACAGTTTTAAATTGACCGACTTAACATTGTGATTGTCGTTTGCACGAAGAGCCTTCTACTCACTCCCATTTATCGGCTTATCCTTCCAGCAAAGGGATCACAACTCTTCACTTGGCTCTTCTAAGGGCTCCAGTTTCCAGGTAGCATGCTTGCAGTCAATGCGGACATAAGCACACACACACACACACACACACACACACACACACACACACATATATATATATATATATATATATATATATATATATATATATATATATATATATATATAATAAATATATATATGTATATAATCTATGCATGAATGTTTATATAATTGTATATATTTTTGTGCGTGTGCGTTAGAGAGAGCGATGTTATATATATATACATATATATAGGGAGTGACTCCAGAAAATGCAAGACACTAGTCACTGCCATTTTCATCTGTTAACTTCTGAATCACGGATGAATCCCATTTGACTAAAAGTTTCGCCTGTTTTTCCGTATACGCACATCCACTTTCAATGTGAAGTAGTTTGAATTTTGTGAAATGATGGAAGTGAACAGTTGACTTCCAACTCTATTCGCAGCTTGCACTATCTGTATCTGATTGTTAGTCCTTTTGTACGCACTGTCATGATGGCCTGGCGGATACTTTTCAATATTCATCTCGATATACCTGCCATTTTCAAAGGAATAGCCTCAATGTGAGGTAGATAAGACACCATTACCTTTATTTTAAGCATCGTTTAATCACCATTTTTAAAGCCACGAAAATCCATAAGGCACAGTGTTGACCTTCCCCCGCCGCACGGCTGACCTCTTCTCCATGACCTGACACGCCCCATTATCTCTATTATCAGCCCGAACGGCATGGTATCTCTCTTGCTGACATCTGGCGCTGTTTGGGTCTCCAGGAATGAGGTGATGTCACCATATCTTTATAAGGGAACTTGGAATCTAGCCTCAGATATCCCGGCGTTTGTGTATATCTTTCTATATATGTGGGTGTGTGTGACAGTATATGCGAATGTGGATGTTTTGGGATTCTTGTGGGTCAACATACTTGGCACATATGCACGGTGCTATGGCCCTTTTTTTTTTTTTTTTTTTTTTTTTACGCATGCACCGGAAAACCGTTATTATGTGTATTTGAACATTTATCTAATTTCGTGTCTTTAACTGCCTTTGTATATCAAGGTACCGAATTTTCTCACACGTAATTAACGAAAAATTTATTTCTGAAATTCTTCCTGAACTCTGACTTATATATATATATATATATATATATATATATATATATATATATATATATATATATATATATATATATATATATATATATATATATATATATATATATATATATATATATATATACAACTCGTTCGCCAAGTGTACCTGTATCTTTTAAATTGATGGTAACATTAGAGGGTTATTCATGATTTTTTTTTTTTTTTTTGGCGAATAGTTTTCTCTGACCTCACGAAACTCTGGAGGAATTTGAATGGAATCTAGTGAGGGTTCTTAAATCACGAAGGTTTGGGTGTAATGCTAATGGCCCTCTCTGCCTTAGTGTTCGGTTAAGATTGCTATTAAACTGTTCGTGAAATCTGATGGCTGTAGAATGGCAGTCTTTACGACCCACCTTTTATAGGACTTTGAAACTTTTAACGCATAATTGTTGGTGGATAGTTTCCTCCATTTCTCTCTCTCTCTCTCTCTCTCTCTCTCTCTCTCTCTCTCTCTCTAATAGTATGTATTTCACATATATGCTCGGTTTTGTTAGCTTCTTCAAAATCAGAGTTCGCAACCTTTCGTGTATTTCCCATTTTCTCGAGCAGTGATGCTTCGCTGCTGCCTTTTTACTGTCTTACAAACTCATTTTTTATTTCGTTTTCCTTGATAACGTCCGATATATATTTTTCACATTATCGTTAAGGTTTTCATTTATTATTGCTAGTGATAAGTGTGACTAATAATATTGTAGTTTTCAGATATAAGGAAAAATGTGGTCATCGCCAGCTGTGAAGCGAAAGATCAAGAAGATTTATTTTCTCGCACAAACCCGTCGTTGATATATTTCTTCTTTCATAAGAAACGTTAGGATTAAAAGTCTGCTCCTTTTGCAGGAGACTTCAAAACAATGCTCTTAATGAATGCGACCATCCATTTCTTTTAAAAAATCGCAAAAGATATTCTTTGTTTTGGGGGCTTCTCTAAGAGTATGATTTCTATTGCAAAAGTGCGATTTATTTCCTTTCGCTGGAATTAGGATGTGCTGGTTGCCGAAAATGGTACCTATCTTGATCTTTATCGTACACTGCAACACATTTCGCATGATTGAATGGGTTGCCTTCGTTTCTTGGAGTGTTTCTGGGACCACTAGTTGAACTTTTACAGTTTCATTTAATATTTGGGTTGTGTTGCTCCACGGTTTTTATCTTATTATTTTTGTTTAATGAATGATCTATGTCTTTTTTGGACAGTGTTGACTCACATTTTTATCTCTCACTCCTTCGTTCTGCTCATGGTTTTTTTTTTTTTTTTTTATTTCATGTAATAGTTTTACTGTGTCATTCAGTTATAAGAATAGAGATATCTTTCACCTGTCTGGTTTTGCTGCTCTTTGAGTGCGCCTGTTTCCCGTTATTGGAATTCCACCGATGACATATTTTGCAATTGTTGCTTAGGTGTAAATATTTTGAGATTGACATTAAAATGATAACAATTCCTGTTTGATTTCTGTGGTCTGTGTATTTATCAGTTTCCCACTTTCTTGAGCAACCCATTTCTAATTGACTTTCTCATTACATCGCTCTGTTATTTTTTACTTACAAATGGTATAATTGTTATTTCAATGAAATGGTAAGGGCAGAGACACCGTAATTTTATTGCTTAGTTATGTTAATTGGCAAAATGAACTAATTCGGATGTTTAAGAGTCTAGACACATGGTCTGGCTTTATATCTACATTTCACTGAAAATTGTTTAGAATTTTGCTGTATAACTAATTAGATTTTAAAGCCACAAGCTTGTAGCGATATTTCTGCGTATGTGTTTTGTAAATATATTTGCTACGAAATTCGCGGTTAGTTTATAGATTTCTCATGAATTATTGGTCAAAGTTAATGGAATGCCCTGAGTAATTGTAATGGATATCTTGTTGAAATATAATTAATATAACTTCATTTGTGTTTACTAAATACCGTGTTGAAATCTCATTAATTTTCTGGGCGATAAACAGTTCGTCAAAGATAAAGTACTTAAATGTGACAAATCCTTAGAAGACGAATGTAACTATAGTTTATATCTGATTGTGTATTGCAATTTACTGATTGGTAACGTTATGCAAATTTTTCATAAATAGTATTTTTTTTTTCTTTTTTTACTAACGATTGTTATAACGTCATCATTCTGGAATCATCGGGAACATTATATTATCTTTTCGTCACAGAACTGTTCACATCGCCCTCTTGATGATTAATTCGTTCTCTCCAGAAGACGTCATTGAACAAAAACGACTTTTTGACGTCATGTATCTTTTAGAGGCGATAAACGTAAAGGTCAGACTAATGCCGAGTCGGTTCTCTTCCTGTACACTGATGGTGATGTGGCATGTCACTGAGATAAGACTATTCACGTTTTAATTTCTCTCTCTCTCTCTCTCTCTCTCTCTCTCTCTCTCTCTCTCTCTCTACCTAGTATTTAAGAGGCATCAGCCTTTGTATTTGATATTTCATATATAGTATATACTAATGTAATATAAAACTTCCCTTAAGACTTCTACAGGCACCAACCTGTGAGGCCTACCTCTTATTACATTGGTTTGGGAAATCTGGAATGGATTACAATACAGACCTTTCTGAGTAGTTTTCTTTTACCGGAGTTTGTTGTTTATATTACCTGTGATGTTTGTCTGCGTCCATTGTACATGAAAATGATGGAAAGATATTGCTGGTGTTTGAGTTGCTAAATTGAGAATGATATCGATCCCAGTGCTTTTGTGATTCATTTATATATATGATCATATATATATATATATATATATATATATATATATAGATATATATATATATATATATATATATATATATATATATATATATATATATATTGTGACGAAGTGCCAAGTATCTGGTTACTACACTTACCAATCAGAAAATAGTTACCTCACAACAGCCAGACACCTGAGCCTTCATCACAGATAAAATACGACTGAATACTCTAAAGGCAACAGTGATCCCTTAAGAAACTTATTAATCATGCAAAAAATCAGTCTAGGGTCATTAAAACAGGTGTGAGGTAATCTTATATGGCATTAGATTAATTAAAGGGCATCACTCCATCAACAACTAGAAGTTTTAAGTATTTCCCCGGTTCTAACTCACTTCAACAAAGCTGAAGGAAAACAGGTATATTCTACCTTTAAGAATTTAAATATACTGGTAAAAAAAACACTCATAAAAATTTTAAATACAAAAAGTTATTATTAAACTCAAAATTTATAAGTGAAATTCACAGTCTCAAGGAAATTCACTATCACTTGAAAACAACACAAAGTTTAATTAATTCATGAATTAATTACTTATAAAATTATATTAAAATTAATTTATCACAGAAATCAAGAAATTAAACTATTCAAGTACAATTTTAAGTGTTAAGTAACAATTCAAATTTAAAAAGTAATTCACAAGTGTTAAACTCAATTAAATTTGTAATGATTAACTAATGAAAACACTTAATTTAATCACATTGTTAATGTCAATGTAAACACAGAAAAATGTGGAAAATACCAAAATTTCAAAAACACTAAGAAAACATTAGTCACACAGAACATATATAAAAACATACTTTAATCAGAAAATGGATAAATGCAAAAAGAAAAAAAATCACTTACACCAAAATGTTAAAATAATGGGAAAAAGTTCCCTTGGAATAACCTAAGTACTTTCAGTATTTCAAATAAGATTTATGATTAGGTTTAGTGCACTAAAGTTATTATATTAAAAAACTCTTACCTTGGTATACTAATTTTAGAAGGCCTGTTACCGAAATCACCAATAGACACTGACACACGAGGCGCCTGTTACACACTTTTACAACGGTTGTTCAGATTCCACAAATTTACACTAAGAATTAAATAAAGACAAGTTACGAGTGACCATAAAAAAATCTTTAGTTTAATATGAAACCAAAATTCTCTCATATGGGGAGAGAGAGAAACATAGACCAACAAACACGTATGGTCTCTGATATCCGAATGAAAAAAAAATTACTCCTAAAATGGAAACTTCGGAATGGACTTCTTCTAAAATGGCTGGGCAAAGGATTTTGGGTACGAGACAGTTATTATCTTAAAAATTCTCTTTCAAAACAATAAATAGAGGGAAATAGGCATTAAAATCATAAATTATATTTATTATTACATGTTTATTATTACATGATTTAAGCAATAAAAGTCCCTTAAAATAAACTGAATAATTATTTAAATTGAACGCACAGACTAAGTGATGTCACTTCCTATAGATGACGCATTCTTATACAGAATGTTCTAGAAACTTAAATGACACAACATTACAGAAAAATGGTGAAATCTTCGTGTGGTTTCTCGAAAAAGACACAAGTCCGACACAGTCATGTACGTCGTATGACTGATAGGTTCTAAAAACAAAACGGAGAACTCGGGTTCTTCTTATCTCAAGTGATGACAGCAATTTCCTGCCTCGAACGGACAATGCTAATTTCTCTCTCTCTTTTCACATGCTACGTTATTCTTCAACTTAAATTGCAGTTTTTATGAATTCTGAACACACATTATTAGAACATATTGATCCTAAGCAAACTCTAAGCAAAAATGTGGAATGTGGAAATATCGCAAACACTTTTACAACATTTCATACAGTTACTGAGGTGGAGTTATGCACTGCGGAAGCAACAGCATAAGTTTATATATATAATATATATATATATATTATATATATATATATATATATATATATATATATATATATATATCTTACAAGTGTGTAATGTTAGTGAATTACATATCATGTCTTGCTTGGAGACAGGCTGAGCTGTAGGGGCAGCTTTCTTGAGTGAAGGAATTTGATACGTAAGCATTTTAATCGAGAGACTGCTCGTCTTGTCGTCAAGCATGTACATTCGTTTATACGGATGTTACAGGTCTAGTTGACCAGGGCACTTGCGAAAGTCACATTCCTTTTGGTGAGAAGAAAGAGGTCAGTTTGGTACACGCCAGGTGTCGGGAGAGAAAACCCCATCTAAAAGGTATGGCGCATATTTTGTAAGACTTAGAAAACCGTTACCTTTGAAAAGAGAGAGAAGTGTGAAATACATTCTTTTACTTAAATTACTTTGAAAAGAGTGATGTGTGAAGTGTATCTTTTATCCATTATTATCTTTATTACAGATGGGTTCTAACCTGACTAATACAATGAACCTATTGACATTCTGGGTCTGGGATTGAATTCTTAGTCAGGAGGGTAGAATGATAACTTACTAGTTTTCTTTGTGGGCAGATTTGGGTTTTTGTCACTATGACTTGTTAATCATTTTGTTCTATTTTATATTCATCTGCTTTGGGTAATAAATAGTATATTTTTGTACTTACGTGATCTTAATAGCCTAATGACATGTTTGCAGACAGAGGGCACCATTGACAACAGGTAAGGGTTTCCAATTTGTGTAGTTTTAATAAAAGGTTGGTTAGATATATATATATATATATATATATATATATATATATATATATAATATATATATATATGTATGTATAGTATGTATGTATGTATGTATTATATATATATATATATATATATATATATATATATATATATATATATCCCCATGAAATTGAGCCGCAGATATCTTTAATATCCAGTTCACTCTACCTTAAGAATAACTAGGGGAATTACAATTGAAACATGTTTCATCCACAGCAGGATTCGAACCGCTTCATGCCTGGTTTTGAAACAAAGACATGCGGTGACTTAGAACAACCAACCATCAAGAGAGATTTTGTTGATTCCAAACAAGGCATCGGTTCGAATTTTGCCGGGGACGAAGGATTTATCAATTTTAATTCCCTTTGGTTTAAGTTACTCCCTAAGTAAGAAAAAACTCAGTATATATCTATATACTATATATATATATATATATATATATATATATATACTATATATATATATATATATATAATATATACGATACATATATAATTCGATGTAGTGTATATAGCACCTGCAACTTATTCGTAAACTCTTCTTCCTTCTGTATGTAAAGAAAACCGTAGTTGTGCATACATTTATTGACGTAACATCTCGTTCTTTCTGTACGACTAATCCACTCGAACACCAAAGATGGAATATTCCATCTTGCGAACACCCATCTACACTTATGCTTGTCCGTCGTAGTCTATCATAAGATGTCTTATCGCGGGATTTCCCACCCTTCCGTTTGTTCTTATTCTGACATATATTTTAAATAAAAAGCAAATCAATAATGAGGGGTGCTTCTGTGCTTTAGTCACCTCTAACGATCCCTCTCTTCCAGAAAGGATTCTTATCACATTAGCCTCTTCATAATCTTAATTTTTGACGACCCTTATATAGTTGTCTTCCATTGTCTGACTTTTTTCACAAACGCTGTTGCCTTTCTTGTTTTTTTTAAATATATATAACTATATTTCATCATTATGCCATTGTAACGCCACCGATACCAGTTCACCTCTTCAGTCTTTCATCTCACAAACATTAATTAAAATCATCTTGGTTCTCACAGCCAGCAAGCTCTCGTCTCTTAACTCACAAAGTTACTTCTGCATCCTATGAGTTTTCCATAACATCCATGATAATACCATTTACAATTATGTCTAAGAGCCAAGGGAACACAGCTCTCCCTTATCTTGTACATGCGTTAGCACCAATCAACTTACATTCCCACTTTCCTTATTAGTTCAGATTCTCGCACAAGTTTCACTTTCATCTTGGTGAGAATTCCATACTATGTAAGTTTAATACCACATATTTTATCTTTATATATACACACGCAAACATATGTATATTGAATTGTTAAGTATGTGTGTATATATATATATATATATATATATATATATATATATATATATATATATATATATATATATATTATATATATACATATATATTATATATATGTATAGATACATATATATATATATATATATATATATATATATAATATATATATATATATATGCACATAATGTATGTATATATAAATCATATATGTGTTTTGAAGATATGATTTGAGATTAGGAAATATATAAGTATGAGGAAGAAATCAAATACCACGTAGAAAAAAACTGCAAATGAAAATTTAGAATGAGAAACATGAGAGAAGGGAACGATGAAGAGAGTGGGAAAGACAGTAAATGCGGGTCCGCAGAGACGACGAGGCCCAACCCATGACGGAAAGAGGATCTTAGAGAATAGTTAAAGAGCTCCATCAATTTGCATAACTTAAAAGCGGTACCATTAAACCTGCAATAAAGATGACCTGAATGTAAACGCAAGATTTTTTTCCTTATTTTTTTTTCCTCGCCTTTTTTTTTGTCTCTCGGATTGTCCTGGCTCTAAACATATCCCTTATTCACGACACGTTCAGCCGTTTTGTTAGTTCGTTGAACCTCTAATTTTGGTACTTTTTAGGACTATACATTTTCAGGATTTAATTATTTCTCAAGGACATCCTGAGTTCTGTGATTATGTACATACATACATACGTACATGTATGTATGTATGTATGTATGTATGTATGTATGTATGTATGTATGTTGTCAACGAAATGTATTATCTATATTGCTGTTTTTATTTACATTTTTATATTTATTTATATTTATATTTATATTTATACCATTTTTTCTTTCAATCATAAGAAAAGCATATCTGCATTTGCATTGATTATGTGAAAGTGACCTCTCCTCAGTGAGCGGTTTTTTTCGTTTGATTTATTAATGCCTTTATTTTTATTCATACCTTCGAAAATGTGGTTGATGAGATACACCTGCCAGCCAAGAGCGGAATCTCTTAGGTCACTTTGCCTTGTGGTGAGCCATGATAAAGGCCACCATTAGTATTCCCAGTAATTAAAGATAATTACATGTCACGTCCGAAGCTCAGAAAATCTCGAAACACATTTATGGAGCAGAAAAAAACCCCCCTCCTTCTCCTTTTGACCCCCCCGCCCCCCCTTCCCTTCCTGCTGCCCTTCGTGGGCTATTAAAGATGCATTGTAATGTCGGCCATAGGATGCTCAAAAGCTATCTTTACAAGAGAGAGAGAGAGAGAGAGAGAAGAGAGAGAGAGAGAGAGAGAGAGAGTGCTTCCTTTTGTGATATTTGTTTTTTGCATTGTCTCTACTTAATTATCCTTGATTTAACTTACATTAATTATCTACCTGAATCTTATTAATTATCTACCTTGATTTAAATCTTACAATTATCTACCGATTTAATCTTACATTAATTATACCTTGATTTAATCTTACAATTATCTACCTTGATTTAACTCTTACATTAATTATCTACCTTGATTTAACTCTTACATTAATTATCTACCTTGATTTATGTACATAATCACAGAAACTCAGGATGTCCTTGAGAAATAATTTGAATTGATATGTTTGTACATCAATATAAACTTGCAAACCCATATATGGAAGGCGGAGAACCTACATTCGTCTTTTTTGTTTTGCTATTGATTCGACAAGTATAAAAGATGGTTTAAAAGGACAGATACAGTTAAATCCTCTTAAATTATTCCTACCGATTCTATTAGAATCTATAAGATAATTCAATATGTACATCAGCAGTCACTTTCCGGTAACTTTTAGCAATTACATACCACAGTGCTTTGAAATTTATTATACTCTTCATCATTTCCTTGTGTGGCTTGGTGGCAATGATGTTTACATTAGTCTTGGAAAAGTGGAATAAATAGATAATTTTTAAATGCTTATTAATTTAATTCTCTCTCTCTCTCTCTCTCACTCTCTCTCTTTCTCTTCTTTCTCTCTCTCTCTCTCTATCTTCTCCCTCTCTCTCTCTCTCTCTCTCTCTCTCTCTCTCTCATATATACATATATATTTATATATATATATATATATATATATATATATATATATATATATATATATATATATATATATACTATATTTATGTATGATATTAACATAAGAAGAACAACGACAACTATAGGTGGAAAATAGAAAATGATCTCGTAATATAAGTGTCATTTCTGACGCAATTATTATTAAAGCAAGATATTCAACATGGAACAATATTTCTATACAAAAATCAATAATTTCATAATTTTACGTGCACGCGTGCGTCTATTTGCGTTTGGTTGTGTTATTGAGGTCAAGCTGGAGTGAATCATTCCTGCACATTTATTTTTTTGCATTTGTACTCATGCAAGTCCTTATAAAATACACTACACCCAGTCTAGCAACTTATGCATAATACAGGTTTTTTTAATGTTGCAAAAATTTCATAGAAACAGCATCATCATATACATAGAAGAATATAAGGAAAGAATTTAAAAGTCACTGAAAATAGTTTGGGCACAGCATCAATAACTACAGTGGGGCCATATAAATAAATTAATCGTACGAAGGAAGGAAGGAAGAAGTATGTGAATATAATACATAATTGTAGTGTGTGTATATATATATATATATATATATATATATATATATATATATATATATATAGATATATATATATATATATATATATATATGAAGATAAAAGGCCTTTTATCTTCATATCATGCTGTTGTTATTACAGTAAAAAGAGATATATATATATATATATATATATATATATATATATATATATATATATATATATATATATATATACATGTGTAAGTGTATTCATTCATGTAAAGGAAAGTTCTATCAAGTACAAAAGCGCAGAGAGAAAGAGCAGAGCATTCTTCAAAGCTTCCTGCAAGCGGATACCAAAGCACCTACGCCATATAAATTCAAACGAGGCTCACATTTTGAATATAAATAATTACAGAAACACAAGCATATATCATGAACTGTAGACCACCCAAGGCCCCGGCATGAGCATGCTATGAATAAGTCTGAGAAATGAAGAAACTCTGGCTCAGGGTGCTTGCAAACAGTGCGTGATTTATGCTTGCACTTGGCCATTATCAGCAGACGGAGGCACTAAACCTGCTTCGCCCCATAAGGCAGTGAGAGGAATGGATGCGCGCCTTAAGGTCACTTTTTGCTCAAACGAATACAAGGCATTGACTGCTCTCGCGTCCGACCGCTTGATGATATTATAACGAATTCGGACCCAAAACATCACCACGGCTGTGCCCGAATCTGGCCCTGATGGTTAACTTGTTGCGCTCAAGCACTTACTCCGCTTCGATATTGGCAGCGTCGCTCGCTCCGGCTCCAATTGGTCATAGAGTTCATCCATTTTGTCTTTTAATTAGGAATGTTCTGTAAGGTTTACCAGTTTCAAATTTTTGAAAATTTATGAAGTTAATCACCAGTTACTATTGTGTTGCTTGAGTTGCTTATAATTTGATTTTTTACCAGTTTCAAATTAGTTGTTCATGAATTACATAATGTAACATGCCAGCAAAAGCTCTCTCTCTCTCTCTCTCTCTCTCTCTCTCTCTCTCTCTCTCTCTCTCTCTCTCTCTCTCTGGTATAATATGCATGCATTATCATCCGTTGGAGCACCCTCTCCCCTATGATATTTTATTTGTCGTTGCTTTCCATATCTGGTGCCTTTCAAATAACAGAAAACGTTCACCTTTTTAATTGCACGACCGCTCAGCACCTTTGTATTGCTTCCACATTTTCTTGACCCAATACATTTCCTTCCATTGACTTTCTCTTTCATTTGAAGCCAATTGCCTTTCATTCCTTTGTTCTTCCCCTTAGTGTTTTTTCCCCTCCACTTGGCGGGCATTCATGAATCTCCCTTCTCTGAACTAGTTTCAGTCTCATAACTCTCGTCCAAAGAATAAAAGAAGCACCGACAATTCGTCGAAACGCAGCGGTTTTCTTTTTATTTTTCTCAGTAAATTATTATTTACTACATTGTTTTAAGTGTAATGCTTCTAATTGCCTCCTTTTATGGAGCTGAGTTAACCACTTAATTTCAGAAATGTTCCAGTCTTTGTGCTCTTAGGGAGAATGTCTTGCTAAGAATATTTTTATTTTGATATAAAAGTATTTTTGTTTTTATTATAGCTTTCAAGATAGCTCACAGTCAGCCGTGGAACGAGTGTTTCATGCTTTTTCATATTCTCTAAAATTTACTCATACATGTCATTCATTACTGTATCTTTTACTATTAATTTTAACATCGATTTTTTTTCTGTAGTTATATCACGTAGACTAATAAAATTGATTCCTTTGCATGTAAATGTTTTTTATACACACACACACACACACACACACACACACACACACACACACACACATATATATATATATATATTATATATATATATATATATATATATATATATGTGTGTGTGTGTGTGTGTGTGTGTGTATATATATATATATATATATATATATATATATATATATATATATATATATACACACACACACACACACATTATTTAACATCTACTAGGCAAGAATATCATGGATATTTCGGTACATTTCTCTAAAACCTCTAATGACGATTGTAGGTTACTGGTTTCCTCTCGCTGTGTGTACGAAAAGTTATGGAGGTCGTGATGGTGTTGGTATCTCGGGCATCGGGCTGCAAGTAATGGTAGCGGGATTTGTTCGATTTCAGCAGGAATCTAACCTTTGACCCCACCACGCTATCTTGTGAAACAGTGCGTAGCCACCACAGGGTAAGAAAGTAAGAGAGAAAGACGGGGAGAGAAACTGTTTGGGATTTTTGGTTACTACACAAGCTTCTCTGGTAGTGGCAAGTTTCATGTAGAACTTATTCATTTGTGCACAGACTTTTGTTATCGTATCAAACGTGGCCCCTCCTGCATAAGCTGTCTTTATAGAGTTAATATACGTAGGTCTCTCCTCAGATTAGTTGGTCACCTGTTACTTCCTGCGGGATTTACTCTAGTCCTGTTATTATATGCGTTTGTCACCACCTCCTCGTCCTCCTTGGAAAAGTTGGGGTTTGCATTTCATTTACGAAGGATTTCTTGTATACGAATGCCTAAATTCATAACAATAATGATATTTGTAGTAGCAATAGTAATAGGTGACGACGCTTCGTAAGCATTTGTACTTGTATAGCCTGTAAATAATTTTAAATTATAATCCATAAGATATTCTTTGGAGTCGCGAACGTGAGTCAGCTGTTTTTGTCCATTCCTCAGCCTGTTCATTTCTAAAACGCAGGGATCTTTGTGTTTGCCAAAACATGTAACAATAATATTTTGATTAACCAAAAAGAGAAGTAATTTAACACACAATATGTCTCATTTGTTATTAGACTTGTTCAGAGCAATGTAAACAGGCCAGCTTGTACTCTTTTCGTAATAAAAAGAACCTACATGAGAATGACAAGGGGACATCATGCACGGATACTAAAGAAAACCCCCCTATGGAGGTAAGGTCACTTTCAACTGGATTCTCTTAGAATTTTTGATTCCAAAAGGTCGGGGACTGAAATTTATATTTGATGATTTTTTTTTCTTTCAAAGTAAAGCCAGACAGAATTCATGTGCAATTTATGTGCTGCAAAGGTGGAATAAAAAGTTAAATATACCATATTTCTACAGTGTATTATCTTCTGTTTATTATTTCTTGTTGGCAGAAGATAATAAACAGATGGACATAACAGCAAATTTCGTCTGTTCCTACAGAACTTTAACCTTGAAGATAAAGGGTACTGGAAATTAACAGTGTCCAGTAATGATAGAAACCACAAGTGTATCAGCATTTAATAGGAACACACACAAACACAAACTCACACATACACGTGTGCGTATGTGTATTCTTGTGAAATGCTGATACACTTGTAGCTTCTATTATTATTATTGGACACTATTAATTTCCAGTACCCTTTATCTTCAAGGGTAAAGATTCGAAGGAATAGAAATTTACTGCTATGTTCCTGTTTATTATCTTCTGCCAACAGTTATTTTTGCAGTTCCTACAAGAGGGGAACCCTACACACGCGCACATATATATATAAATATACATATATTATGTATATGTATGTATACATGTATATGCATATATACACACATTTATACATACATCTATCCATACATACATGAACACTTATACACAAGCAATGTGTGTGTGTGTGTAAGTTGAATCTAAATAATCTTTCAAGCAGACATTGAAAAATACAACAAAAATGGCTCCGATAAGTCTCTCTCTCTCTCTCTCTGTATATATAATATATTGATATATATATATATATATATATATATATATATACATATATATATATATATATATATATATATATATATATATATATATATAATATATATATATATATATACTATATACACGTGTATGTATGCATACGTACGTTTGTGTTTATTCATGCTTTTGTCCATAACAAAGACATGCCGGATGTAAGAAGCATGTGTTTATTAATGTAAGCGCAGTTATTATTTAAAGTTGTTACGGAAAAAGCATTCTTATCTGTATTTAAATTTCCCGAATATGAGGTGTTCAAGGGGAAAAGTGGCGTTAATCTTCAAAATCCCTTTTCAATTTCACCATGTCTTAAGTTAGAATTACACGACTATTTGTTTTGTGTCACGCCCTTGTCATCATCTTATCTGCTGATACGAAAGATGTTGCTGCCGTGCTCTCAAGCAGGCCACTTTTGTGCAAATTATTAATGATAATCTTATCAGATTAGTGGATCTGAAAATGATTTCATGATGTTGGACGTGAACGTAATTTAGTTTCTTGTGGGAATTTAATCATTACGAACTTATTATAAATAGTTGCTGGAAAACCGCAAGACGTTCGGCAACATTTCTCGGGAGGAGATGATAACGCGAATGAGTGAGAGGAGAGAGAAATGAATTAGAAAGTCGTGGAAGTGGATGAGAAAATAGGACGTCGCGCCTCTTCAAATTCGATCAGAATTCTCTCCTCTTCACGGGAGAGTCATGTTGCTCGGACGTTAGTGGCTCCGCTAATGTCTTGACTGGATTTCTCAACACCTGGAAAGGGAAGGTCCTCCTTAAATAGATAAAAGAAGTTGTACTCTCATGAAGGACTTTATTTTAGGGGAAAACATTCAAGAATGAGTCGGAGAACTCTTGGGCTGATTTTTGCCACTTTCGATCTAGGAAGAGCCTTTTTATTTTGTGCTTTATGAGTATTTAGCTCATATTGAATAATAATAATAATAATAATAATAATAATAATAATAATAATAATAATAATAATAATAATAATAATAATAATAATAATAATAATAATAATATGCTGGAAGAAAACCTTCATTAATACACGTTTTATTAAAAATAATGGCTATTTCAGCCGCGCTTATTTTGTATAGAACTTTCTCTATTCTTCATATTAATGACTTTTCTTCTGTACTCGAGCTGGCTATTAAAACGCCAAATTGTTTTGACAAATTAGATCTTAAGCCTAATCGACAAAAGATACTAAATGAGTCATTTAGTATCTTTTGTCGATTAGGCTCAACATCCAATTTGTACTGCATTTTGTATAATATATTCAGTTTGACAATTACCACGTTTTTGACATGAATCATCCATTTGGCGTTTTAAAAGCCAATGTAAGTACAGAAGAAAAGTCAGTAATAAGAAGAATAGAGGAAATTCTATACAAAATAAACGCGGCTGAAATAGCCATTATTTCCAATAATAGTAGTAGTAGTAGTAGTAGTAGTAGTAGTAGTAGTAGTAGGTAAGATGGAGCGTTTTGTTATTAAATAAAGTGTTTACTGTCACTGCGCAGTCTGTTGTGGAATGAAGCTTCATGGAAAAAGACAAGAATTTATGTGAGCTTGGGCATGTTAAGCAAAATTTTAAAGCAGCAGGTTCAACATCTGTTGTCACTCCAAAGTTCTTCCAAACAGTAAACTCATATCTGTTATTGTGTCTATTCATTCTAGTGTTCTTGTACACATGAAGTTCTGAAAGGCTGATTGAGTTTATCCAGTTATTTTGTTATAGAGGTATTCTTACATGGAGTTAAATGAATGATTCCATTATCGTTAGAAAGTAAAGAAAAAGAAACTGTGGAGCTTTAGGAGTGATTTTATTAAGGCTAATCAAATCGTAACCACTTTTTTAAGGAACCATGAATATGCATAGTCGCTACTCGAGTTATGTATTAATAGATAAATAGTTTTTTGTCATTCTGTAAATAAAGTTGCAAAATTATACTGCTGCAGGAGCTCTTAAACGCGTAAGTGATAAATTATTATATTGTTGTAGGGTAGAATTGAATTTTAATAACATGATAAGTAAAAGTGAAGTTTGTACTGTAGGAAATTTTCAGAAGTATTTATCACGAAAAAAGATGACGATTTAATATACCTGTGAGTTTAGAGGCCTATAATATACGTACAAGGCACCCAGGAAATAGATGAGTGGATAAAAAGGTAAAGGTCGGTGGAGCATGTCGATAGAATACATCAGTTGGAAAAGATTTATTTATAAGAGATGCCAATGCTTATAATTAAGATATTCGGAGAGAAAAACGGCGAAGGAGAATTTACGAAAGTCAAAGAGCACTTTGAGATGGGAAGGCTCAAGGTAAACGTGGAGAGAAATAAATAAAAATAATTAGCGTCTCATACAGGTATGTGGAACCCGATTTTATAGCGAGAAAGAAGAATGTTAAACGGATAATACGAATGACCATCTTTGAATGCTTTGGAACATAGATGAGCGGATTAGAGGAGGATGCTTGTTAGAGTGAAGCATTCTTGGATGAAAGTGAGAGATGTTGGTGGCGAGGCTTGAGTGATTGCCTGCTAGGCGCTGTGCTTTTGACATGGCTAAAATTTTCAGTGTACAGATTGAAGCAGTTAGAAAATATATTGTGAATATCTTGGTCATTATTATATCAGGTAAATTAACCAACTATATGAGATTTTGTTTAGTGGACCAATATTTTATATTCGTTTTCGATGATTTATTGCCAATTTTGGGGGATCACTAAATAATCAGAGGTTTGATTTTGTGACTTATGTTTATACAGTGTTGTAGTTAATGTTGTATGAATCGAACATAAGAAAGACGAATGATATAGCAAGGAATGTTTAACTAAGACTTTATTCATGATGGTGACAGTGATTGAATGGATGCTGGAATGAAGGAAATACTCCAGATGAATGTTTGCGAGGAATAGAAATTCTTTCGCAAATTTGATTTTTCACCTTGAAAGTGACAGAATGGCTCTAACCTCTAGTTGGAGGCAAATGGTATGTCATAGTTAAAAGTGAATCGCTCAAGAATCATATCACTTTATTTCTTCTTACGGTATCTCGTATAGAGTTACACCCTTTCTTCATTTATATCGATTTCAGAACATCGTCCGAACAGCAACTTTGGTCGTAAGTCCGTCCACACTAATGTCTCAAGTCCCCGAAGGTTCCCCATGTTCATAAATAATGTGAATTTTATAAAATAACTTTGAGATTAGATATGCAGAGCAATATGCGTGAGTAAGCCTTTTAACCCAATGGAATTTTGACAGTGAGGTGAGAAAGCTCCTCTCGCCTTGGCACTGTTGGCACCAGTGATTTCCTTTGGTAATAGGAAACTGAGGGGAATCATTCTTTGTTTAGCTTAGTCAGATTTTTGTCAGGTCAAGTAATATGATTCACTTCTAAAAGTAATCCTTTCAATTTCGCGTCGTTTTTATTGACTTGAACATTTTTTGAGTGCGGTACCCTAAGAAGAGCCGTGGAGGTATTTTCTCCATAGCTGTTGATGCGCTTAAATTGAACATTTAATTGTTGATATTTATGCTTAGATTTTCTTTTTAATTTAAACATATTATATCGTATATCGTCAGTATGTGTATCAGTTGTGTTCTTAGATACGGAGTCGAGTTTAAGGGCAAGACTTTTCCTTGTTCATTTTTCCTTTGTCAGTTAGATGAGATAGTTAATGGACATTATTTTTGTTTGTGCTACTTGTCTTGAAACCGGTTTTTCTCTACGCCTTTCTCCTGTGTCACTTCCTCTGTCTTCTTATCTTAGAGGATACCGTAATGTGGGACTTAATTACTGAGTAATAGAACTTGTGAATTCTGTTCGTTGATTGTTAATTTCATAAAAGCTTTTTTGAAAACTAATTTGTCTTTTAACCTGAGCTTATGATTGTATTTTTTTTTTCTCCTCATGTTCATCAGGTAACCCCTCACCTGCTCGGGTAATAAAAGCATTTACCTGTCCATTAGGAAGACTCTTTCATTTAAACCCTGTAGATGTTCTCAGCGAAGCCCGAACGAATCTTGGTTATTTCGAAACGAATGTAACCAACATTTTTTTTTCTTCTAATTTGCTTTGGCGTATCGGGACACAAAAAGGTGAGCGTTCAGTCATGACTTATGAGAAATAACGACACGTGAGAATGATGCCTGACTCTAATTGATGCGAAAATAATGCCTGAAATGACGATGTTCAAGAGGAATTACACCAAAGCAATGGATATTTTGAAGTCGTCACTCGTGGGTGTAAGTGCCCAGACGGGATTATCCATCGAGAGCTTGATATCTCTGTTATTACATGGAATGGACATGTTTTGATGGAAGTTTTTAATACACGAAAGCCCGTGTCTCTGTTTTTGTCTGTGTATTTCTCTTTCCCAGGCATTTTTTACGTCTCTCTATTCTCCCTGTTAACTATGACCGTCTTCATGATCGATTACGGGATGGAATTATGGCATAAAACAGTCATGTTCTATAATTTATAGGGGGTGGTTATGATAGCCAAGCTTGATTGAGGCTCACGACAACTGAGGTCCGAAGAGTTCAATCGAGGAAAAGGAGACTAAGAAAGGAGACTCAGATCTTTCCTGTTTTGTAGTTCGAGTTCCATTCCATGCTTTCAGAGACGGAGCTCGTAACGGATTTTAGAAAAGGCAGTTTCACTGTAGGTCTGACACCTCTGGAGAATCCTCTTAGTTATTCGGCCAAAAGTTTTAATTTTTTTCTTTTAATTTATTCCGTATTGTGTACAGATGATTTTTGCTTTCCAATAAATTGGGTTGCATTATTCCTCGTCAGTTAATTATGTATCATTTGATTTTATGGCCTAATTAAGAAATCCATAAGCTCTGATTATTTGAAGATACATCTCATTACCGGGGCGAACCAAATACCACAAGAGAAGAGACCAGTTGGAGCGCTCTCATCAAATGGTTCTCCGAAAGGGACGTAAGAATCATTCCCTGGAATTTCGAGATGGTTATCGGGTAAAAATATAGACTTGAATTCCTTCGGAGTGGTCGCTGGAAAGCGCGCACACGCACGCTGAGTAAAATGGAGGAGAAATTTAATTGACCTCCCAGAGACCGTCATTTTTGGGAACAACTACAAGTATTTAGATGTGATTATTTCTGGAACAGTGAGTAATCGTGAGTAATTTCAAGTCCTGAGGAACGTAAAAAGGGGCCGAGGAAAAAGCGATTTGATATTCTGTGTGCGTGTACATTTTGGAGAATTGTAAAAATGGGCTTTCGGATTCTCTTGTAATTTAAGGCACGTGCATAAATTGAAAACGGTCTGTAGAAAATTAACGGAGGCATATATATAGGTATAGGTGTATATATATATATATACATATATATATGTAGTATATATATATATAGCTATATATATATATGTATATATATATATATATATATATATATATATACTTGAAATGGGATTTTGATTCACAATTATTTAATGAGGGTATATATATATATATATATATATATATATATATATATATATATATAATATATATATAGACATACATATACATAACGGAGGCATATATATAGGTTATAGGTGTATGGTATATATATATATATATATATATAATAATATATATATGTAGTATATATATATATATATATATATATCTATACTTGATGGGATTTTGATTCACAATTATTTAATGAGGGTATATATATATATATATATATATATATATATATATATATATATATATATATGCTGGAAGAAGACCTTCATAAATACAGGTTTTATTGAAAATTATATATATATATAATGTATATATATATATATATATATCATATATATATATATACATACATATACATATATATATATATATATATATATATATATCTATATATATATATATATATCTTTAATTAGACAACAGCGCTCCTGAGAATAATCATGCAAGCATACATACTACATACTACATACATACATACATACATACATACATAAATACACACATATATTTGTGTGTGTGTATTTATGTATGTATGTATGTGCGCATGATTATTCTCAGGAGCGCTGTTGTGTAATTAAAGATCCTTGAATAGAAACTAGGTTTGCAAAATGTGAGCAAGAGAGGACCTTTGAATTGAATCAAAATAAAGAAGAAACAAAAGATACGGTTGATTCTAGTCGAACGCTCACAGCCCAACTCCGGTTTTACTCAAGCGAGGGACGCTGACCCCTGAAGATTTACAAGTCAGGTGCGAACGAGTGTAGCAAATAGCGATAAAGGGATTAAGGATATTTTTTCAAAGTTGTCCTCAGTTGCAGGAGGCGGTAGCCTACATAAGGAAGTGACACGTCTTTCTTTCTTCTTGACGTTAAGTTGTTAAGAAACGGTACAATGTATTCTTGATATCATGGAGAGATTGTTATTGTACTTTTTTTTTTTTTTGCTGCATTTTTTTTCATGCTGAAGGTTTTCTCAGAAAGGTTTCAGAGGGGGAATTCTCTGTTAGATCATTATCAAGTGTGAAGGTTTAATTCTAGTTACCTCTAATTAAAGGATTAACGTATATATTTTTTAGAGCAGTTCATGCGAACTATAATTTTAAACTACTATTTCCGCATCTTTTACTGGGCTCTTTGGAAAATTAAATTGTAAATATGAGTGTACGTGTTTTATAGTGCTCGCGTGTGTGTGTGTGTGTGTGTCTGTGTTCACAGCCTCCCTCTCTTGCGTAAGCGTACGAGAAATGGATGCAGGTAAGATGGGAGATAACCTTCAACGTCGGTTGGAAAAAAAGGCCTCAGAAAAAAAAAAAGTAGTGAGGGTGCCAAATAGAGGGTATCGATGGGCAGGGGATTAAAAGAGGTGTGAATAGTTGGCGAGTGCAGAGATCGTGCGTGAAATGAATAGTTATGGGGTAAAGGGAAGCCCTTCTCTTACAGAAGGAATCTGTTTCCTTCAAATATGGGTTGCGGGGGGAAGGGGGGCGGAGTAGTGGTTGGTAAATGTTAAAAGGCTAATCAAGCTGATTAGGGCGGTTCGGAAAGACCTCGTAAGTGATGGGAACGAGAGGGAGAGAGGTAGAGGAAGAGCTTTCACTTGTAAATCTTGGTTCTTTAGACGAATTGCTCCGTAAATTCAATTCCATACAGTCATGTATAGAATGAGATCAACTGTTTTGCTGGGTACCGTGATGCCGTTTCATAGAAGAAATAATAGGAAATTAAAATTAACGACCAAATGTTTCGAAATGGATTCTTTTGTTAAAACGCAAAGGGGTGGGGGGGGGGGGGGAGAGAGAGAGAGAGAGAGAATAACGAACGGGAATGGGGTTGACCAGGGAATTTCAATCAGGTATAAGAATGGAAAATAATAAGTATTTCTGGATGGGAGATTTTGAGCACCGGCAATTGCTTATTTGCACCGGAGAATTAGGACCATTTGAGTTTTCTTTTATGAGATAACGTTCGTGAATGGAATGAAGTGGAAGTCAGCAGAAATAATGGGGTTGTGCAAAGGAATGAGTTTGATATATATTCATTCTATTTATTTTTCATCTAATTTTCTTGCGCTTCTTAAGCAACCTCCCCCGAGTCCTCATTAGTCCAAGAGATCTTTCAAATTAGAGTTATCTTCCAGTGTCATGGGTTTTAAGGAGTGACCCGCCAGACTAACAACACATTCGTGAAAAGTAATTTTTCGGCAGAATTGCTCGGGTGTGGGGGGTCTGGAGAATATCTTGGTCGAGTGGGAAGTGGGGGGGGGGGGGGGCAGTGGTAGGATGAGTGCCTGGTTGGGTGCGGGAAGGAAAGCCCAAGAAGGAAAGATCGTATTGGGGTAGGTTGGTTTAGGATTGACGATCCCCGAAGAAAAGGTAATTGTAGATCGTGACTCTGAGGAAGGAGTATTTAAGCTTTGCTAGTCAGTCCGACGTTTATATATATATATATATACTATATATATATATATATATATATTATATATATATATATATATATATATATATATATATATATATATATATATATATATAAATATATATGTAGGTCTATTTCGAAATAGGTTGCTAGCCTCATGCCCTGGTTGCTAAATTTCAATTACGTCATTCATTGACTGGTAAACTGATTCACAGTGAGGTTTAGCGCACGATGCCAAAATCATTTAGTTCACCCAGGAATTGAACACTTAACGTTTTCTTGGTGAAGCGAATCTCCTGTTCACTGGACCACGGGACTCATTCCTGTGTGTGTACATTCATACATACATACATACATATATGTATATATATATATATATATATATATATATATATATATATATATATATATATGAATAATTATCACATCGAACAGTGATTCAATTTATATATCATTCAAGCTACAAATGTCCTTTAATATCTAAATTCACTCTACCTCCCAAATGATATATTTTCATATACTGTACCGAAGGGGAATTTTTTAGTTGATAATAATTTCGTCCCCCCATCGGGATCGAACCACCGTCCAAGTGGACGGGGACGAAATCAGGACAGTCAGTGACGCTATCCAATCAGCCAACAGACACGCTATAAGTTCACTATCGATTCTGACCTTACAAATCACCCTCGAACTCGGTGCTTTCGTAATTAGAATCGATATGAAAACCCGTCTACCATGTTAGCCAATTCGAGCGTTTGACAGAACGTAGCCTTTTTTGTTATGAATAATTATCACATCGAACGTGATTCATTTTATATATCATTCAAGCTACAAATGTCCTTAATATCTAAATTCACTATACCTCCCAAATGATATATTTTCATATCTGTTACCGAAGGGGAATTTTAGTGATAATAGATTTCGTCCCCCATGGGATCGACCACCGTCCAAGTGGGACGGGGACGCATCAGGACAGTCAGTGAGCATCATCAGCCAACAGACACGCTATAAGTTCATATCGATTATGACCTTACAAATCACCCTCGAACTCGGTGCTTTCGTAATTAGAATCCGATATGAAACCCCGTCTACCATGTTAGCCAATTCGAGCGTTTGACGCACGTAGCCTTTTTGTTATGAATAATTATCACATCGAACCGTGATTCATTTTATATATCATTTCCAAGCTACAAATGTCCTTTAATATCTAAATTCACTCTACCTCCCAAATGATATATTTTCATATATGTACCGAAGGGGAATTTTGTTTTTAGTTGATAATATTTCGTCTCCCATGGGATCGAAAACCACCGTCCAAGTGGACGGGGGACGAAATCAGGACAGTCAGTGACGCTATCAATCAGCCAACAGAGACGCTATAAGTTCATATCGATTCTGACCGTACAAATCACCCTAGAACTCGGTGTGCTTTCGTAATTAGAAATCGATATGAAACCCCGTCTACCATGTTGCCAACATGGTAGACGGGGTTTCATTTCATCGATTCTAATTACGAAAGCACCGAGTTCGCAGGGTGATTTGTACGGTCAGAATCGATATGAAATCGATTTCGTCCCCGTCCACTTGGACGGTGGTTCGATCCCATGGGGGGACGAAATTATTATCACTAAATAAAAAATTCCCCTTCGGTACATATATGAAATATATCATTTGGGAGGTAGAGTGAATTTAGATATTAGGACATTTGTAGCTTGAATGATATATAAATGAATCACGGTTCGATGTGATAATTATTCATAACAAAAAAAGGCTACGTGCTGTCAAACGCTCGAATTGGCTAAACATGGTAAGAACGAAGGGGTTTCATATCGATTCTAATTACGAAAGCACCGAGTTTCGAGGGTGATTTGTAAGGTCAGAATCGATATGAAACTTATAGCGTGTCTCTGTTGGCTGATTGGATAGCGTCACTGACTGTCCTGATTTCGTCCCCGTCCACTTGGACGGTGTTGGCGATCCATGGGTGGGGGACGAAATTATTATCAACTAAAAAAATTTCCCCTTCGGTACATATATGAAAATATATCATTTGGGAGGTAAGAGTGAATTTAGATATTAAAGGACATTGTAGCTTGAATGATATATAAATGAATCAAGGTTCGAGTGATAATTATTCATAACAAAAAAAGGCTAAAAAAAGGACGTGCTGTCCAAACGCTCGAATTGGCTAACATGGTAGAACGGGGTTTCATATCGATTCGAATTACGAAGCACCTAGTTCGAGGGTGATTTGTAAGGTCAGAATCGATATGAACTTATAGCGTCTCTGTTGGCTGATTGGATAGCGTCACTGACTGTCCTGATTTCGTCCCCGTCCACTTGGACGGTGGTTCGATCCCATGGGGGGACGAAATTATTATCAACTAAAAAATTCCCCTTCGGTACATATATGAAAATATATCATTTGGGAGGTAGAGTGAATTTAGATATTAAAGGACATTTGTAGCTTGAATGATATATAAATGAATCACGGTTCGATGTGATAATTATTCATAACAAAAAAGGCTACGTGCTGTCAAATGCTCGAATTGGCTAACATGGTAGACGGGGTTTCATATCGATTCTAATTACGAAAGCAACAAGTTCGAGAGTGATTTGTAAGGTCAGAATCGATATGAACTTATAGCGTCCTCTGTTGGCTGATTGGATAGCGTCACTGACTGTCCTGATTTCGTCCCGTCCACTTGGACGGTGGTTCGATCCCATGGGGGGACGAAATTATTATCAACTAAAAATTCCCCTTCGGTACATATATGAAAAATATATCATTTGGGAGGTAGAGTGAATTTAGATATTAAAGGACATTTGTAGCTTGAATGATATATAAATGAATCACGGTTCGATGTGATAATTATTCATAACAAAAAAGGCTACGTGCTGTCAAACGCTCGAATTGGCTAACATGGTAGACGGGGGTTTCATATCGATTCTAATTACGAAAGCACCGAGTTCGAGGTGATTTGTAAGGTCCAGAATCGATATGAACTTATAGCGTCCTCTGTTGGCTGATTGGATAGCGTCACTGACCGTCCTGACTTTCGTTCCCCTCCCCGTCCACTTGGACGGTGGTTCGATCCCATGGGGGGTACGAAATTATTATCAACTAAAAAAATTCCCCTTCGGTACATATATGAAAAATATATCATTTGGGAGGTAGAGTGAATTTAGATATTAAAGGACATTTGTAGCTTGAATGATATAATAAATGAATCACGGTTCGATGTGATAATTATTCATAAGAAAAAGGCTACGTGGCTGTCAAACGCTCGAATTGGCTCAAACATGGTAGACGGGGTTTCCATAATCGGATTCTAATTAACGAAACGCACCGAGTTCGAGGGTGATTTTTGTAAGGTCCAGAATCGATATGAACTTATAGCGTGTCTGTTGCTGATTTGGATAGCGTCACTGACTGTCCTGATTTCGTCCCCGTCCACTTGGACGGTGGGTTTCGATCCCCCATGGGGGGACGAAATTATTATCAAACCTAAAAAAATTCCCCTTCGGGTACATATATGAAAATATATCATTTGGGAGGTAGAGTGAATTTAGATATAAAAGGACATTTGTAGCTTGAATGATATATATATATATATATATATATATATATATATATATATATATATATATATATATATGTATGTATGTATGTGTATGTATGTATAAATGAATCACTGAAACTTACTTTCATATTTATATTTCGACTAATATAAATATGAAAGTAAGTTTACAAAGAATCTCGTCTAAATCACAGACGGGGGTTATAAAGGAAAATATGTTCCTGGAATCCAACACATTTGAAGAATTACTAGACCTATCCAAAATAGGGGTACAATTTAAAAGGTTTACAAAATACTACGTTCAACTGCTTAGAAGCGGGGACAAGACAATTAAAAAGTTATACAGGGCGGTGGCTGACCACACACACAATATATATATATATAGTATATATATATATATATATATATATATATATATATATATATATATATATATATATATATATATATATATATATATATATATATATATATATATATATATATATATATATAAAGGTTTAGATGTGATTATTCAGTTAGAACAGCCCAGACTTCAAATGCACTGTTTATCCATCTGAGTGAAAAATCTCATTGTATTAATTGGGGTGATACCTCGGTAATTGCTAGATCTAATGATTATGTTTCAAGAAATTTACTGGAATCGGCAATTATACAAATCACTAATAAAGACAACCTAAATCTTAGTCTGGGAATGTACCATTTGGACCCATATATATGTAAAATGTTTATGAAGGACCTCAAAATAAATGAACAACTAATAAATTAGTCCCACATGTATATAGTTATTATCTTATCTTCTCTCTCTCTCTCTCTCTCTCTCTCTCTCTCTCTCTCTCTCTCTCTCTCTCTCTCTCTCTCTGGTTCGATATTTTCTCTCCCTCTTTCTCTTGCTCGATATATATATATATATATATATATATATATATATATATATATATATATATATATATATATATTTATATTTTCTTTCGTCTTTTCATTAATATATTTTTTTTTTTTTGGGGGGGGGGGGGAATTTGTGTAAAAATTCATGATATTAAATTGTATATGCTCCCGTGTTTTTTCAAATTATACTGTTTTCTGGAAAAATCACTTGTTTACTGCTTGTATCCTTCAAGGTGTGGCTTCCCTCAGGCGGCTCCTCCTATTAAGCTTTCTTTTGACTATGTTGTTCTCTGTAAAATCAGTTTGCCTCAGTAAAGGGTTCGAACAGGACCGAAAGTACTTGGCTATCTCGCTTTTTCATTTTTTTCCTTTGTGGAAAAAAACCTTTATTTATACATAGCATCACGTTTTATATACTTCGTGATCAAGTTATTCAATATATATATATATATATATATATATATATATATATATATATATATATTTTATATATATGTGTGTGTGTGTGTGTGTGTGTGTGTTACAAAATCACAAGTCAATAAATTTCATTTTGTTACACTATAAAAATTTTTTTTGCAAAGTAAACAATTTCACAAGAAATATATTAAACATAGATACATTCATTGTTGTATTTTCCTACACTAATTTACCTAATTTACTGGTTTTTTTTCCTCTTCTTATGCACGTATCCCGTAAATACCGTCTGTCAGTTTCCTTCTTTACTTTTATCTTCTAGTTAAAAAATATTACAATTTAGAAAGTTTTGGCTCGTATTTCAACACCTATAGTCCTGGTCCCTTAAATGTGCTATTATTGAGAATTCGTGGAGTAATTAGTAGATATCCTAAAGATTGGGTAATACTGCGCTTTTACTTATTCATAACTTTTACGCTTACAGTACATCTTTTTTTATTTATTAATTTATTTAATGTAGGCTGGAAAATATTGTCATTGAAGCAGACTCCCTCATTTTTAGGCTGTCATTTTTATCGAAACAGAGACTGGAATGGAGATGCATTATACAGTTTCCAATGACTATTTGTTATCTTATTAGAAAAGCAGCCTTATATATGAAAGCATTTTATGTTTTTCTCTCAGAATTAGGAGTAAGTACGATCAACATTGCTTTATCAGAAAGGTATATTTTGTTCAAGTCGAGTTCAGCTTGTTTTGAATTTCTACTGTACCACATTCAGCTAGCGATTTTAGTTTATGCCAGTGCACTCTTTACGTTATATACATTGCTGGTGATTGCTTTTCTGCATTACTATTTGCAAC
The DNA here is from genome assembly GCF_015104395.2 of Macrobrachium nipponense. NCBI lineage: Eukaryota > Metazoa > Arthropoda > Malacostraca > Decapoda > Palaemonidae > Macrobrachium > Macrobrachium nipponense. The sequence goes on along the minus strand of NC_087213.1, from coordinate 75,336,447 downwards.
GCAAAAAATGATTAAGAATGCTGTTATTTTACTGTAATAATGTTGCTATTACTTGAGCAATACATCCACAAACACGATAGTTCACGGCCATTAGTTTCAGGCCAAGTTTGTCTTCATGAAAATTCTCTTCGGTGCCTCATTTGGAATCCAGAAACTCTCTCTCTGTTTAGTCCTCCTGCCCCACCTCTCTCTCTCTCTCTCTCTCTCTCTCTCTCTCTCTCTCTCTCTCTCTCTCTCTCGTCGGCGTGTTCTAGCATAAAATTCATGTATTATTCGGAGTGTCAGTAAAAATCTTAAACTACGCAACAGTCTTGGAATTTTCTTAATTCTACTCCACGAACTTCTTGATCAAGTTATTTCTTGAGGAATTCACTCAGTCATACGAGCATAAGGGAAAATGAAGTGAATGAAGTTGTATCTTGGATTATAATTGAGATTAGCATACTAGCATGAAAAAATATTTACTACTGTATTCAAGATTAATTTTATATTTTCATTTATTTGCGATCATTTACAACAAGGTATTAAAAGTTTTTCATTGCAGCCATATGTGGTTGGCCTTTTGGATCTCAGCCAGACGTGTGTGCGTGTGTGTGTGTGTATAATGGTTATTAAACCCCACCAGGGAAAGGCCCAGAGTTTGATTCGTTGATGATACAGATTGATGTACAGGGTGTTTCGAAATTAGAGCCCCCCCCTCCCCCTCTACAGCATAAACTAAAATTGATATGGACAAAAGCAAAAGTAATTCAGAACAGGTATTTATTTAAGTTTCCCTCTGAGTATTTAATATTTTGTGTGGGCCTCCATCTGCCTGTACCACAGCCTGCATTCTTGAGGGGTATGATTTAGGCAAATCGCAAAAAAGCTAAGACTCAAACTCTATTTCCCTGAGCACTTCGGTCACCTCTCTTCGCAGGTCGCCGAGGCTTGGTATACCATCATAGTTCACTGTGCACGCTTCAACACGATCCTTTAAGATACTACCAATGTTTTCACACACATTAAGGTCAGGGGAGCTACCTAGAAATTCACTTTACAAGAAGAAATCGATACCACTGTTTCGAAGCAGCTCCTGTGTCTGAGGAGCCTTGAAACATGGTGCCTTATCATGCAAAAATGTGACTTCAACAGATAACACATTTTCAGGATCTTTGAGAAAAGGAAATACTCCACCAGTAAGCACACTTTCTCTGAAGTATTCGCCATTCCATGACTCTCCTTTTTCTTTGATAATCCACATTAACCGTTTGGCTGTGAAACAGACAAAAATTCCCAAACTTTCAGGAAATTTCACAACTAGGTGATAGTGCATGTCATCACTGATATCTTCCAACTTTACAGCCCAAATGATGTCATATTTATGATTTGGCTTCCTGATTGTGTAAATGAAGAATTCATCTGATGCGGCATCATGGAAAAAGTTAGCTTCATCCCAATCTTTAAGAAATGAACCACAAAACCATGCATGGTCATCTCTCTGTTGCTGAGTGATGTTGGGCTTGCTGATAGCATGAAATGGCTTGATACAAGATTTTTTCAACTCACGATATACAGCACTATAACTTCTCTTCTTTCCCCTTTTTGTTTTTAGTTCAAGTGCCAATTTACGTAAAGGCTTTCTTGGTCTACCCACTGCCTCAGCTATGATATCTTATGACTCCTGAGAAAGGACTTCAGGCCTTCCAAGATTCTCACTCTTTTCGTAATGACAGTCATATGGATTTTTGTTCCAGTTTCTTTTAATAAAGGATTCATCTCTTTTAATGTATGTAGCTCTCCAGGAACATGAAATGAAGGATGCGCTAGCATCCCTGGCCTCTTTGAAGGTTATGGCCCGGATTCGGTCAATCCATCTGATTTCCTCCGAGTCGATACCCATAGCGGTATCTAACTCCGTCACTCAGTCTGAAAATAAAAAAAATGTAAAATGAAAAATAGCTTAATAGAAACTTAAGATAATATACTTGGAGACAGGCTATTGGAGAAAACTTCATAACTTTCCATTTGTTCTTTGGAGGGGGGCCTCTAATTTCGAAACACCCGATAGGCAGTTCTATTATACACCATTGTGCATTTTGTTGACTTCAGCAGTAGATCAGATGCCTGGTAAATAGGGTTGAGAAGGGCCTGGTCTGGCAGCCTCACCCTAAAATGCTTGCTGAAATAATCTGGAGCCACCTTCTCTTTAGGTATACATTATATATATATATATATATATATATTATATATATATATATATATATATATATATATATATATATATATATACATACACACACACATATATATATATATATATATATATATATATATATATATATATTATACTTGCACAATTTGTCAATTAAACAGTATTGTATGTAACTGAGAACGTGTGTATGTGTGTATGGTGATATTATGGCTATCAGACAATGAGGACAAACTTTTAACTTTTCCTGTATAAATATTCTGCCAGATTCTATCTTGTCTAAATAAGGTGCTGTCCGGGAAAACTCTGAATGACAACCAATAAAATCCCTCTCTCTCTCTCTCTCTTTCACTTCCTTTTCCTCTCACACTCTCTCTGTCACTCTCTTCTGTTCCTATTAAGATAATTGCTTCATTTACATTGCCCACCTTATTTGGCATTTTGTTTTTCACCCCTTCTCACCACGTCTATTGGGGATGAATTTTGACTAACAAGGGCATTGGCAGTGTCACTATTCTTTTCAGCAACCTTGAAAACTATGTATTAGATACTAATATCTATAATTTTTACATTTTATTTATCACCACTTCTCTCCCTCCTTTCTATCAGAGCTCAACTTAGACTTGAAGGCATTGGGAGTGTCATTATTCATCTCAGAGACCTTGAAAACTATGGATTAGACACTAATATCTGTCGTTTTCGGTTATTTTTGCATGTAACTCCCTTCCCACCCTCCCTCTTTGGTGCCCATTATGTGTTAGCCAGAAAACTATGCTTTTCCAAATAGTAAGTCATATGTATTCCAAAATGATGTATGATAAACATGTAGAATTTTAGTTAATAAGTCTACTGGCAGAACCAGCCACATTTCAGTAAAGCCCCGCCCACCCCCACCCCTTTTAGGGGCCGTTTGGTGCTAGTGATGCCCATCCCCCACCATATTCTTTTCTAGTATCATATGCATACCAAGTTTGGTGAAATTGCTCAACTCAATTCGTTTCAGAGTTATGTTGAAACACACACACATACCTTATATATAGTTAATATATATATTATATATATAATTATAGATATATTCTAATAATATATGTATGTAATGTATGTAGTATGTATGTTGTATGTATGTATGGATTTGTATTATGTTATTTTATTTATTTTATGTTTATTTATTTATTTATTTTTTATGTATTTGGACAAGATGGTATCTAGCAGAATATTTATACAAAAAAGTTAAAAGCTTTCCAGGACTAACTATCCTTATTGACTGGTAGCAATAAAATAAGTATACACATGTTCCAGCTTTATTTATACGCATCTGGGTGACGGAATATCCCTGCTACATAAAATCTTGTTTAATTGAGTTCCTTTCATTATATATATATACATATATATATATATAATGTCGTGTGGTTGTGTGTGTATGTATATAATATATTGTAATTCTATATGTGTGTGTGTGTGTGTGGTGTGTGTATGTATATTATCCTGATATATATATATATATATATAATATATATATTTATGATTATATATATAACGCTACCGTATTCATCTCCCTGCTGTGAAGCACATCATTTCTGTCCAAAAACCATCAGGACTTCTTAGGGTAGCAATGCCCGGGTTATGCCCCATACTACCAGCACAACACCAGTCCATATTGAATTGGCTGTCTTCCTTTTGTGGTTCCTGTTGGTCTTAAGAGATTGAGACTTACCTGCCATTTAGGCTCATTTCCTCCCACAAGGAGTTCACAACCCGTCAGTAGAAGCACTTCCACTTCAAGATAGTGTGCGTAAGAATCTGTCTAGGTTAGCTGTGTCCAATGGTAATGATATTTGTGTAACGCTTCCCGGAAATACTACAGGATTATTTCTCTCATCTCAAAAATCTTCATATGAAGAAGGTATAAAGTGCAAAATAGGGAAGGGTATCAACTAACTTGACCTTAGAACTACTAATTATATATATATATATATATATATATATATATATATATATATATATATATATATATGTGTGTGTGTGTGTGCGTGTGTGTGTTGTGTGTGTGTATGTATATATATGAGACTGTAGAGGAAGAGACAGGGACAGAGTAATAATGTGCTAATCGCACAAAACCTGTCAGGTGTATTACCTCGGTTGTCAGAAATCTTTTAGAAAAGAGAATAGTTTAGACGATGATGTGAGTGTGTTGCATGTGTTTAACCACGCTACTTGGGGTGATGATGGCTTTAATTATAGCATGCCGACGAATTTTGAATGCCATTAATTTATTCTTAGATATGATACATAGTTGTTGTTTTTTGATAAATAATTCCTTGGTTGTTTTTACAGTTAATCGGGTTCCCTTTTGTAGAAGATTATGCGTGAGAATTTCATAATAAAATGTATTAAATACATCTTTTTACGATATAGTAGTTATATCTATGAGTATTTTTAACATTCATTCTTTTATTATTAATAACAGTTCTTGAAAACAAGGAGCCTTAACCTTTTATCTGCACCAAAGTAAGCACATTTTTGATTGAAGAAATTATAACATTAATAAATACAAACTAATCTTTACTCTTTTAGATTTTTATTAAGGTGCTGGAATCTGATTACGATAGGAGTAGAATTCTCTGAGAATAGAATCTCCTCTATATTTCACAAAACCGAATTTCTTGCAGAGGTGTAAGTTGAATAGCGTATTTGAGAACACTGGCAGTTTCACCTTAAAAAGAAAATTGTTTCAGAATTTCAAATTGCAGATTAAAAGAGACCCTTGTCATCCTGAAAACCGTGACAGAAGTCTTAAAATATCGCCACGGATCTTGCTTAATATCTTTGTACTTACAGGATGGCAAAATGAATATAACATAATCATTGTAGAAAAAAGCTCTTACTTCCCTCGGCTAGAGGGAGACTTCAGGATTCATTAGAAATACTCAGAACAGGGCATTCTTAATTTGTAGCTTGCATCATGGCCAACATATGTATCCGCATATTCCCTTTTGGAAACAATATTTCTCTTCATTCTATATCAGGCCGAATTATGCTTCCCCCTCACTCATCCAGATTTTTATTTTAGCCCCGATCTTTTTAAGATCTTTTGATTAAATGTTTCACCGTGCATCAAATGGGTATCAAACAACAGTAGCAACATAATGTACGCAAGAGCGTTTGAAGATCGCAAACCTCCGTCAACGTCGCACAATCCGCCCACCTCCCCCCCAATATGAAGGTCGCCTACCTAGAAGCAGATCCTATTACGAGTTGCTCCAGGAGCAAAAGCCCGTGTCAGCTCAAGGCTGATTTAATCCTAAGCAAGCAAATCTCTCCCAAAATCTGTTCACTTGCTTCTAATGACGATTTCCACCTTTGGTAAAATTTTTATCATCTTGCTGCCCAACAGACAAACAGACAAGCAAACAAAGCCAGCCTTAAATAAAACGCCATGTCGGAGTAGTACACGGAGCAAAATAATTATATAACTAAACTGCGCAAAATAAGTTCTTTTCTGAAATTCACTGACACCTTTCTTTTTCTCATCTTTCTATAATGATGTACGTAAGTTGAACAGTTTATCTGTATCTGTCAGTCTCCTGTAAAACTCAAATAGATTTCAAACCATATTTCAATTGATTTATGTCGATGCTGCACTGATGTTAACAGTCATTTATTATTATGCGGATTTTCTTTTAAGCTTGGCATTTTTGGATCTTTAGTGCTTGTAATTTGTACGCTGGACGGATTATGTCAAGTTTGGGTAGCAAGCAACTCTCAGGTTCAGTCTGGTTCTAATTTTTAGAATTAAAGGAGGTCATGCAAGTCTTTCCTTCTAGGTCCGATTTCCCACTAGTTCATGATTCTGGTGACCCTTCGTTCATCTCCGGATAATTATTCCACAGTGAATAAAATTCCTTTGTTGTGAAATCTAGATCGTGACCTTTTCCATTTAAAAATATTTTGATAAACGTCATCCTTTGTTTCACACACAAATTTCTAGATTAAGAATGCGGATATTTGTGTGTTGTGTGTGTGTGTGTGTGTGTGTATGTATGTATGTAATTACTATAATGCAGCATATATTACATTATATTTTCCTGAAGTGCGGAAGCTCACTAGGTGTGGTCTGCTAATGGATTAGTTTGTTGCTTTGCGTTATTCAATATTATTACACATTTTTTTGTAGAGAACCTAGGATAAGACCAGTTTGTTTTTTCTTTATAGAAAATCGACGCATGACTATGGCCGGCGTTTAAAAGCAACTCTTAGTATATACTATTAAAAGACAATTATTGCTCAAATTGTATAGTTTAGCTTTTAGCTCACATGTGCAGGGAAGTAAAAAAATATAAATGAAGTACGTATTTGGTATACAGAAGGGAAGCTAGATCATTTGTAATAAGATTCATCTACAAGTCAAGTATTTAGTTCGTTTCTTTGACGGACCTACCCTGTATATAAAGGGTGGAGTGTACTTGTGTATAAATCAGACACTTTAGATGTGTTTACAAACTACATACATGGAAGCAAACATGTAAGTGAGCAATGCCTTAAATATATCCAACATATTTATATATTTGCGTTTATAGGTGCATTATTTGTACGTATGCTCCAGCTGCACCTCGGTAGCATGTAGAGATGCTAATTTTGGTAACCCTATTCAAGGCTCTCGCTGTGCTTGATTGATGCCTTACAATGGTTTGCCACCGTCCCCGTGAGTGTCAGGGATAGCCAGTAAACTGGGGTAATATTATTGTTTGAACTCTGAATGTGTCAGGGATAGCCAGTAAACTGACCCGTTTCGTAGAGACTCACTGTCTGGAAATAGCTGCGGACGTGTAGTACCTGATGACACCTATAAGAAGCGTCAGCAGGAAAACATTCGCCACCCTTCTAAGGCAAGCCCATGTTGAAGTTGCTGTGCCTGTTTTTACTGGCTTGCAATCTTTAAGCAGGTATGATTGTTATTTCTGTACATCTCATACGTATAATACATGGTGTCAAAAAGCTCACGTAATTCCACATGCTGAAACTCATGTACATACACTCACATATATATTATATGTATGCGTATACAGAGAGAGAGAGAGAGAGAGAGAGAGAGAGAGAGAGAGAGAGAGAATGTATACATATTAGAATACGCCACAAAATCCCCATGACCCCAGAGAGTTTGGAAGTATTTTGACCACTTTAGAGGAGGAGGTTCTATGCATTCATCTCCATCAAACTTTATTGCCTCTTTCCCTCCCCTTGAAGCCTCTTCCCCTAGACTACTATTCCCCAAATACCGCCCGAGTAGTGAAGACACCACCTCCCCCCACCCACCCCACCCCCTAAATTCCCCAAGACTCCTCTCCGGACGGCGGTCTATTAAATTCATTTTTACTCCCTAATAAGAACGTTTGTATTTGGTTCACATGTAACGTGGCCACAAGGTTTGTAATCATCCGCTGGCATAAACTCTTCCGCTGCACACGCCGCATGAATGCACGGACGTAAAGTACGGACTTAATTGATTTAATTACACTCAAGTTACGACTCTTGCCGACACGCCGAACAATGCAAACGTGGCGACTGACCGACCGCTTGGTCTAGTTTAAGAGCATCATTTGGGTCTCTCTCTCTCTCTCTCTCTCTCTCTCTCTCTCTCTCTCTCTCTCTCTCTCTCTCTCTCTCATACACACAAACACACACTTCTCCAGATTAGAATACCCTCTCTCTCTCTCTCTCTCTCTCTCTCATACACACACACACGCACACAATTTTCCAGGTTGAGATTCTCTCTCTCTCTCTCTCTCTCTCTCTCTCTCTCTCTCTCTCTCATCTCTCTCTCGTCTCACACCACACACACACATCCGCACACAATTTCCATGTTGAGATTCTCTCTCTCTCTCTCTCTCTCTCTCTCTCTCTCTCTCTCTCTCTCTCTCTGAAACCTAAATTTATGTACTTTGGAGGTGGAAATTATGGAGAAACCTTATTTTTTATTTAGGGTGAATAATGACTAAATTTTCAATAAACTTAAAGTAAACCTGAGATAAGTCCATTCAGCATCACTCTAAAATCAAATTCCCATGTGTACATTGTAAGTTTTATTTCATCCTCATATATCAGCCAAAGAGAAGTATTATCGCCTCATCTCCTCACATGTTTTACAAAAGAGCGGAAACATTATTCTGGGGGAAGGGCGCAAGAGAGAATTGCACCAATTATATGCTTTTCAAAGCGGGTGCATGACTTCGGAACACCGCAGGGTATCCTGTTCTTGGCAGACCCGCTGCCCCTCCTAGCTAATGCGGTCTTATGAGACATACTCAGACCTTCGTGCCAGCAAGGTTGTAATCTTCGTGTTTTGTGAAGACGGGAAATGGTCTTAAAAGGTGCATTTCGTGTGCGTTTATATATATATATATATATATATATATATATATATATATATTGATATATGTATAAACATATATATATATATATATATATATATATATATATATATATATATATATATGTATATATGCGATAGATATATATGTATATATATATATATATATATATATATATATATATATATATATTTATTTATTTATTTATTTATTTAGAGCTCTATGATGCTGGAAAAAGAACAGTCGCCCAGATATTTTATTATGTTATTATTGTAAGTACTATTTCTCTATTTTATGTCCTCTGATTAAGTGAGAACGTTCAGATAACAAAATTATTTTCAGTGCATTGAAATAGCCAGTATTAAATCGTATATTTACAAAATTATAGCTCTCGTGTTTGTCTCTGACTTTTGCTGTTAAATTATTTTCAAAGAAACCAGTAATAACAGTTTATGCGAAGATGGGTATGTTTGTAATTATTTGGTCATTCATTTTTAGAACTGAACAGGTATGAGCCAAAGTAGTATCTGGATATCATTTTGATCTAATTATCTTTGATAATTAGAGAACGTCTCTAAATTTATTTGAACATCAGTTTTAAATCTCGAGTTGAATGCTGTAGATTTCACCATCAAGGTCATCTAAGGCATTTTTCACTTATTTTAGACATATTAATTTTCTGTAAATGTAAACTCTTGAGACGGCTATTTGTCTGTCCGCCCGCCCTCAGATATTAAAAATTACTGAGGCTAGAGGGCTGCAAATTGGTATATTGATCGTCCACTCTCCAATAATATCAAATATACCAAATTGCACCCCTCCATCCTCAGTAGTTTTTATTTTACTTAAAGTTAAAGTTAGCCATGATCGTGTGTCCGGTACCTCTATAGTTGCTAACTACACATGCCACCATCGTTCCGTTGCTAAAAGTTGATAGTTTCATTGGCAGTGGCTGAGTTTCATAAAGCCCCATACTTTGTACAGAAAACTCGATTGCACCGAAAGAAACTTCGGCTCATTTTTTGTTTATTTAATTATTTTATTTTTTAAGCACCATTCCAATCAATCTGATTTCCTCTTCAGCTCAGCATAAATGCAACGATTTTTGAACGTTTTAAAGACATCTTTTCGGTTTTCTAAGTTTTCCCGAACTATAGATGTTCCAAGCGTTGAAGTCACTCGCCGCTGGAATTGGATAAGTAAGTGAAATAGATTTTTTCCATAATGATATTAACTGATATTTATTACAGAATTTTGAGGATTTTTTTGAATTTTGTGATCTGGCTGTCGAACGTCTCAGTTCCAGAGGTTCTTTATTACTCACACTGTTTGACTTGGAACTGCCTCCCAGAGGAAGTCGTGCAATTGGAAGATGTAACGCATTACTAACCTATTATAATTCGACTTGTATTTCAATATTTAACTTGCATTTTCATGTATTTATTTATTCGTTAATTCATGTATTTTTCTGATATCTAATCTCTTTCTGTATTTCCCATTTTTTATCTTCTGTTACTTCTTTCAAATGAACATCATATTCTATGGAGCTTGAATTTCAAGTCAGTGGCCCCTTTGCACTTGTTCCGTATTAATAGGGCTGATAATAATAGTAATAATGATAATAATAATTACGAACAACCAAATCGCGACGTCATCATCCACACGTCAGGGCCGTAGCTGCGTTGAGTGATTGTGCCTCCCGGAAATGCTGTTAAGTCATTCGCAGAAAATATTTTTGACTGTTGTTGAAATCTCGAATAGAATAGAAGAATGGCGTAATGCAGAAAATTATGGGTTTGGCGAGCGTTTGCGCATGCGTGACAGTGGAAGCGATAGTAAGGACCAGGACCCACTCAGACCTCAGAAACAAGAAACAAAAACAGGAATTTTGGTGTTTTCCCAGAATAGCTGTCATCAGAGATGCGTTGACAGGCAGTATGCAAGGTATGTTTGATTGAATATCTTCGAAAGATTGCGTGAGAAGAATATTAATTTCGGTAGACGTAATAGTGTGAGAATTCTCAACTACTGGTGTTGTTTGGATAAATGAAATTGTTCATGATAAGGTTTTGAGATTATAAATTATGTTTTATGACAAGAGATGCGAAAGGCTAAAGACTAGCTTTTATAAGCAGAAAACCTCTGTAGGGACATTGTATTTATGTAAGATGTTTTTGAGTAAAGAGAAAAATCCGACTGATATGTTGCCGGTTACTCGTATCTTGGTTTTTGGTCTTGGCTTTCAAGTTTTTTGTGTTGGTCTTTTGAAGCAACTGTAGTTATTTTTATACTAATTTCTGGTTATGGTGTTGATTACCATAAAGTAAAGTCATATTACTGATAATAAAAGTTATGTTGAGTTTGACAGGAGAGCTTCATTTACCTGATTTTTAATTAGTAACAGTTCCACTATTTGCTGATATGTTTACATTTAGGTTTCCTCGCTCAAGGGTACTCTTGAGATTTGTATGTTATTTTAGGGATTTTTGGGCTGTCCTGCCTTAGATGCATATTTACTTGTAGTCTTTGAAACAGCTCCAAATACTGTTTACAACAACTGTTCTCTAACTTTTTATAGTCCGTTCTGAACCCCTGAAGCTGAGGAGATTTCAATGTATCTTTAGTACAGTCAAAGCTCCATTACCAAGAATCACATATTTGTTTTGGCTGATGTCATGAAGACTATTTTTCATCATCATCATTATTTATTTTTTCCTTTGACAGTTCTTCCTCCCTCACGCGTGTCCTCTTATGGTCACTGTACGTCAACCACGAGTTCAAAATGCAAACATGAACAGTATAATTGAGATTTAGGTGTGCACCTAACGAAATTAGCCTTATCTACAAGCACTGCTTATAGCTTTTACCTTAATGCATGTCCATTCTCAGCATATTTCCATTGTATCTTTTTTTGTAACGGCAGTATCAGACATGGAGCGCTGGGTGAGTTGTCATGAGATAGGCAATCTTTGGAAATTAGGAAGCCAATTTAACCAAGACAGCCTGGTGGAACACAGCCTGGTGGAACAACTGTCTCATAATGGGATTCAGTGAAACGAGCTTTCGCTTCATTTCTTTTTTTCAATATTGTATCACCTCAAAACAGCAACTTGGTTGTTGGTCAGTTTCTCATCAAGATTTAACCATTTGTCTGAATGAAAGTAATAACACAAGTTTTTAGGCAAATTATGAGAATTGAATGGTAACTAGTGTTGGTGAACTTGGTGAAAAGCTCATTAGGGTTAAGACATCTTGAATAAAGATAAGGACGGTGTTATATAATGATACATGAGTTTTTAGAATGAATTAATATTCAAGTTTACTCCAGGTCATATAGAATGTGAAGGATGGGTGGTGAACTGAAATTCTTTAGTCTTAAAGAAACATTTTTTTAATGAATCAAGATGTTTTGACCAAACATATTTTATACATTATATGATCAAAAATTATTTCACTTTTAGTTTTCTGTAAACAAAACTATTGTGCCGGCTTTGTCTGTTCGTCCACACTTTTTCTGTCTGCCTTCAGATCTTAAAAACTACTGAGGCTAGATGGCTACAAATTGGTGTGTCGATCATCCACCCTCCAATCATCAAACATACCAGATTGCATCTCTCTATCTTCAGCGGTTTTTATTTTATTTAAGGTTAAAGTTATCCATAATGGTGCATCTGGTAACGATACAGGACAGACCACCACCGGGCGGGGGTCAAAGATTCATGGCCCGCGGCTTAAACAGCTTTATACCGAGACCACCAAAGGATAGATCTACATTTAGTGGCCTTGATTATACGCTAATTGTTTTTATTTGTTTTCGCAAAATATGAACTGTATGATATATGCACAGAGTCTAACGAAACTTAGTTAGGCTCACACAAAATGTAGTTTTTGATACATACTTCATTTGTCCGTAGATTTTGAACAACCCCTAACTAGCTGTTGTTTCTCAGCCTCACTGAAAACGTTTCTCTTTTCTCATATTATCACTTAATCGAATTTATTAAGTTTTGTTTATTATTTTGTTTATTATTGTGGCCTTCATTAACCTTTGCTTTCCTTATTTTGTAGTTCTGCATATTTTATTTTTTTATTGTTTGTGCATAAATTAAAAGCAATTATATAAAGATTAATTTTGTTGATCAGGCTTCAAACATTTTTTAGCTGTCGTTTGCTGTCAAATCCAAACTCGGGCTTTAATTTGGAAGACGAAATTTGTATGAACATTTTACTTACTTTTTATTTTGTGAAATTTGGTACAGTTTCAAATGATCATCAATAATTGGACAACAATTATCTCTGTATGTGAGTTATCCATAAAGATTATGGTAAAGTTTTTTAGTTGTATTTATTTTCTCCCGCTCAGAATTCAACCCTAGGAGAGTGTAGTTTAATAGTTCCGTATATAATACTCAATGTACTTACCTGGGGTTTCGATAAATGGCATTGTCATTTTTCACTTATTTTTTGTCTGGTTGATTGGACTATCCTTTATAATCGCAATGAATATCATTGAAACTATCGTGATTACGATTGGCCCATGTATTAGCAGAAAATAAATACACATTCTCTTCATAAATTTTCAAATACTGTATTATCTTAATCATCTTGATAAATATCCAAGATGTCATCTTACCGTCACTATTTTGTATTATTTTGTATACTGGGTCAGTAAATTCATTGATTGCACACACTTAGTATTTACTATCAGAAAAAAACAACACCATATTTCCTTTATTGTCCGTTGTAACTATATAGTCAGTGTTTCCCATCCTTGGATTGTGCATAAAATCTGTACCATGATTGTCCGGTCTTGGATTTAGTGCCCTTGCTTTTGGGCATTGAGGTGCTTTGTTTCCCTTTATTTTATTCCTCTTTTATATTTATTTATATATATTTTGCGGTAAGCTACTTTCATTTACTTGCATTTATTTTCATTGTATATACGGGAGTTAATTATTGTTATTTAACATGTAGTCAACTTCCACTTGCTTATTCCTTCTTATTCTTCTCTTCAATTTTCAAATATCCGAGTCCTGTTCTGTGAAAGCTTGGTACGGAATCCACGTCCTTATGGGTTGTCCCGTAAGCAAGCATTTCATCATGGGCAATAATAACAAAGCAAAACAAATAAAAAAAATACCCCCGTAATCATAGGCTACAGAAGGAAAGTCGTTTTATGCCTTTTCAAGTACAAGATCAGCTTCTGGTAAACTCTGAATACTAAAAGTAATATTATTAATAATGATAATTATATAGCATGTGCAAAATATTGCAGAAGTATTCGGTATCTTGTCGTTGGAGAGGTTTTCCTTGTTATAATCCCTTCTGTAATCACTGCTAGGTTTTTAATTAGCTTATGTGATGCTTTAAAACTTGTCTTTTATGTACACGATTCGATTAACATAAACGGTCAAGATGTAATATTAAGTCCGCTTAGTTTGATAAAGACTTCTTCTATGACCGTAAGATTTCATGTTTCTCAGCAAAAGCAACTTTTCGTTGCCCATACCTAGAATGACTAGTGTTTGAAAGCATTATCCTGGAAGGAATAGATTTCTTTTTCTTCGTAACCATTACTGGAAATGTATAAGATATGTTGTCACTTGAATGTTTTTGCTGACCGTGTACGGTTTGCTTTATAGTGCGTTCACAGACACCATCTATAGAAGCAGTTTGGCACTGTACCCTACACTTTTATATATTTCATCTCTCTCTCTCTCTCTCTCTCTCTCTCTCTCTCTCTCTCTCATACACACACAAATATATATATATATGTTATATATATATATATATATATATATATATATAATATATATATATATATATATATGTATGTATGTATGTATGTATGTATGTATATATATAAAGGATGTGGACATGGCAAATATATCAGTTTTAACGACATTTGAAAATATCAAGGCAATAGTGCAATGCCATTTGTTGAAGATGATGTTCAGTGTTATATAAGTAAAGTTGATTAGAATCTTATGCCGTTTGTTACTGCTTTAAACAGACATCGGAAGCTGAGCTTTTATCAATAAAAAAAAAAAACATATCTTCTCAATATAGAGCCCTGCATTTTGTGGATCATTTGTTAAGCATCTCATCTCAGGTGTATCGACTATTTGGAGATTTGGTTATTAATATCCTTAATATTATCAGAATGTGGTCTTTAGTAATACCCATATAGATCACGCAATGGGCGAGGAAAAGCTGATTTTTTTTTTCAGTAAACAAAAAGGGGAAGACGATTATACGAACGTGCTCTAACTCATGATTTTACCGATATTGTTTTGTTACCACAAAATGATGTCGTACAATGGACAAGATTATGACCCTTAGGCTATTAATGTTAAATATTTTGTGTGGATATTCTTTCCTTTATGTAAAATGCAAGACTTTTAGAAGAAAAGTTTTTTTTTTTTTTTTTTTTTTTTTTTTACATAATTGACTGCGACTGGATTATGAGCCCAAATGAAATGTGAAATGCAGTTCTTGACCACGTTGTTTAGCATTTGATACTAAATGTGAAAAGTATCAGATACTTGCAAAGTGAATTGTGTACTCTTCAAGATATGCCGGTCTTTTAAATTCTCAGTCGTACTCAGAACATGATTGTAATTCTAAAAAGGAATATATGGCAGGAGGTCGTTTAATCTAATAGGGAGGGTTGGTAAAATGCATTTGTTATAAGATTACAAAGAGAGAGAGAGAGAGAGAGAGAGAGAGAGAGAGAAGCACAAGCGCAATCATTTCTATTAGCGAATCCTGTTAACTTCTTATAAAGGACGGTGGTCTCTGACCTTCCTTGGCCGATAATTATTTAGTATATTCCCTCATTTCATCAAGCAGATGAAGTGTCAGCGGGTCACAGTCATGCAATAAATATTTTTTCATGAATTCCATTTTGTCACAGCGGGTAGCGTTACCGAAGCTTTCTTTAAGAAGATAGCATAAATACACATTAAACTAAAGCATATTACAATGACCCATCTATTGTTGGCGTGCGATGACCACGGCGGGGTCTCATGAATCATTCCAAACCGACACAGTACACCATTAAAATGACTAAGTGTCCACAGCTGCAGCCTTGTAGGGTCCCGCTAATTATTATATGATATATTTGCATTTGTGTACACATATATATATATATATATATATATATATATATATATATATATATATATATATATATATGTATGTATGTATCTTAACCCCCTTTTTTATTAAAACTACACAAATTGGAAACCCATACCTGTTGTCAATGGTGCCCTCTGTCTGCAACCATGTCGTTAGGCTATTAAGATCTCGTAAGTATAAAAATATACTATTTATTACCCAAAGCAGTTGATTATAGAATAGAACAAAAGGATTAGCAAGTCATAGTGACAAAAAACCCAAATCTGCCCATAAAGAAAACTAGTAAGTTAACATTCTACCCTCCTGACTAAGAATTCACTCCCAGACCCAAAATGTCAATAAGTTCATTATATTAGTCAGGTTAGAGATTCCCGTCTCTAATACCATAAAATAGAACCCATCTGTAATAAAGATAACAATGAATAAAAGATACACTTCACACATCACTCTCTTTTCAAAGTAATTAAGTAAAGAGTGTATTTCACACTTCTCTCTCTTTTCAAAGGTAACGGTTTTCTAAGTCTTACAAAATATGTGTCATACCTTTACGATGGGGGTTTTCTCTTCCGACACCTGACGTGTACCACCTGACCTCTTTGATCTCACCAAAAGGAATGTGACTCTCGCAAATGCCCTGGTCTATTAGACCTGTAACATCCGTACAAACGAATGTACATGCTTGATGCCAAGATGAGCGATCTCTCGGTTAAACGCTTACATACCCAAATTCCTTCACTCAAGTAAGCTGCCCTTACAGTTCAGCCTGTCTCCAAGCAAGACATGATATGTGATTCACTAACATTACACACTTGTAAGATGGCTCGGCCACCTATGTCCTCTGTGCACTCCTGTTGCACACCACATCAGCAACTAATGCACAATGTATCAATTTACCACATGACTTAGGGCTACCTCCGTTGCTGGAGCCCTTGTGCTTCGTCGAATGCACAAAAGTTTAAGAACTCCTAGCGCACAAATTGTGATCAGTATAGCACCTAACCTGATCATTAATATTGGTATTGTATAACGCTCTTCGAAGAAGAATTCATCTTCTTCACTAAGATAAGCAGAACTCGACGAATAGTTGTAGATGCATGTCGAGTGCGTAAACCAACTTGGAACAACTCAGCACGCGCCATTATTCAGCATCTGCGACCCTCATGAGTGTATCCAACACCCTCTTGTTGCGAAACTGTAGATTCGACGTTTTCTACTGAAGGAAACATGGTCACTACCCCGTTGTCAAGGAAACATCCTGTGACTTCTTAGGCACTGCTAACAAGGAAAAGTTGTAAGGAGACACACTAGGTCTAATGCAATATGCAATATGCAGGAATATAAATAGGTTTTGTGCCACTCTCCAAATTTACTTTATGCTCTAACACATTAGTCAACCCCAATTTATCACCTTGTAAGGCTACCGTATCCCCAAATTCTGCCAAGAGCCCGCTTATCGCTTCAACGTGTTCGCTATAATCTGCATTAGCTAAATGTTCTCTAAATATTTGTTTCCTTGATTGCATTTCTGCCTCCGAAAACTCAGGTTTCCCCTCTACGATAGCCACTGAACCGCTATCACAACTCCAATCTTGGAAATCCAATATATATGTATTCTTCTGGTATCTCCTAACTGTATCATTACAGTTTAGCAATTCTAACCACTTAAACTCATCCTTGGATACACTGTTCACCGATGCCATGCTAACAACCCCTCTAAGCTTTTCGCTATTTTCAATAACATTCAATAACACGCACATCTGTGGGTTTTCTCATATCCTTCAATTTAACTTTTACCATAGGCTTCGAACCAGGTAGTAACATAATATCTTCGGATAAAACTCCTCTATATTTGTGGTTAGTACCTCCCCTTTCCACCACCCCATACACATTACCACCCTCAGTATCATCCCCAGCATTGTTAGTATCAGAAATAACATCAATATTAGTATCAACATCACCATCCAAAGTATCATCACCACCATTGTTATCACTGTGAACTCTGATAGAACCCCCGTAATCATTTCCCATATCAGCAACGTGGGTTTTAATATTACTTTTCTCCATAACACTCGTATCACCGCCATTAATATCACTGAGCACATCTCCTCTTTCAATAACCTCCATGTCCTCCATTCTATTCACGTCCTCATAAGGCAGAAAAACACCAGGTATCCTGACTGTTATCACATTAACACCCTCATGGATCGAAATTTGTGTCTTCTACAAGCAGGATGACCCCAGCAAAAGTCTGTTGCCCAACGCAATTCCTTTCATTACCAAAAATGGTTCTTTTAACACTCTGTCACCGAGAGTGAACTGTATTTGATCACAACCCAGGGTATTTAATCTATGGGCTTGCACGTCACACACTGTCTCCGTTGAGGGTTGCAAAGGGTAATTGGAAAACATGGATTGATACAAATTATAGTCCATTAGATTTATTAATGCCCCCGAGTCTATAAATATCGGGATATCCACATCCTCTACTGTTCCATAGACTATAGGCCTGGGCTCTGGGGCCTCCCCCACGAGACCACAACGGCATGTACCAATCACCTGTACCCTTTTTGTTGATCGGGCTTCCAAAATTTTCGCCGATCCCTTTGCCCTCTGGTTTGACATGCCTGGGAAGTTCTCACATTATAATTACCAGAACCTTGAGGTGTAGGCCTCGCATCTCTCCATATCTGAGATGGACAAGACTGCCAATAATGATTGGTACTCTTACACATTCCACAATATTTAGCCCTACACAATTTCTTTGGATGCCCTGGTTAATTGCAGTTGAAACAGCGCAACTGCTGTTGCTTTTGATCGATCGACCTTTTTTTATGTTCAACTTTTGCGCACAGATGGGGAGGAGATAATTCTGTGTCTCTTTGCACTCTATTTCTCGGGCCTGTCCCATTAAAAATTGTGCTATCTACAGTGGGACATTTAGACATAT
>NC_087213.1:75277801-75312801 GCF_015104395.2 Macrobrachium nipponense | reverse complement strand
GTAAGAACTACCGGTTTTATCAGAAAGTAAGACAGCAGTTGCTGACACATTCTTTATTTAATGGTAGATTCGAGGATGACTCCCGTCTTAGAAATTGCGCCTCCGACTCTCAGCTACTTTATACATGAGAAAAACTCACATATATCTTGCACTTTCGGGACGTTTATGTCCTATCTTAAAACCTCTACCTCTATGGCTGCTCCTTCCAAGCCATCCAAATTATAAGCTCCTTCCGTGGCTTATAAACAAATCCATCAGTCAGCTCATCCATCCAGTATTACTTCAGGATGCATAAAGAAATTCAGTTACCATATATGTTTTGATATCCACAGCTTGAGCTCACGTTCCGTAGCAACAGTTGGCTAGACTGTTTTTGTTTGTTTGGATGCACGTTACTGAATGCATATGTGCATATATATGCATACACTATCGAGCTACCTCCATTAATTCGAGGTATTCTCCATTATGAAATCTGCGCACCTTGGTATACGAGAAAGAGAGAGAGAGAGAGAGAGAGAGAGAGAGAGAGAGAGAGGGGGGAGGGGAGGGGGAGAAAAAATAGACATAGTTTCTCAGTGGAACTCGGTTCAAATCCGTATTCAAAACGCGTTGGTTTGTTCAAAAACGGAATGTATATATCTCCGATAGGTCCAGATATTCCCGAGCAGGGGCTTCTGGACACCGTTCAAGGCAGCAGGGCGTAATCGCCCTTGTGACACTGGAGTATAAAGGCGGAAGTTTGTAACAGTGCCGCCCACGACGTCGCTTTGTTAGCACTGGGAGATAGCGTTGCTCCCTAGATATCAGAATCCATAAGTCTCTGTCAGCAGTTGGTGGTCAGGGTTGGATGGGCATTGTAATCGGGATTGCTTTTAGCTCCTCACAGCCACCGATTACCCTAATCTCTCTCTCTCTCTCTCTCTCTCTCTCTCTCTCTCTCTCTCTCTCTCTCTCTCTTTTCTAGAGATCACGGGTTTTATTGAATTGAACTGTTAAGAAGGATGTCAAAACTCTGGGATAGCTCTCTCTCTCTCTCTCTCTCTCGGTATTTGTAGAGCTAACTGGTAGAACGCAGTCTATTCATATTCTGTGGAGCTTTCAACGGTATTATTATTATGTAAGTTATAATATAAAGTAATTTTTTTCGGGGAGGGGGGGCGGAAAGTTTGTGTTACAGAGCAACAGGAACATTTAAATTTTTGCTATTTACGATAGCTAGTAGTCCACAGGTGCTCAAGAGCCGTTCTAAGGATCCGAAACTTACCACATTTTTGCCGACCTAAGTATCAAACAAATGGAAATCTTTGCCTGAGCATTGCAAATTAAATCTCACAAAAGGAACCCATGTCATTTTGGGTTAGGGTTTCTGGAGATACACCATCGGCTCTTCCAGCTATTTTGGGCATCGTTATTTTGGGCATCGTTTACGAAAGTCATATAAACTAAGCGATTTTTTTCTCTCTCTTTATCTTTATTTCCTATTTTTCAGTATTTTAATTTGTTCTTATTTGGTACACCTGGCTCTTAATGACCGTGCTAAATCACTGCTTTAAAGACACCGGGCACTTCTTCATTTATCTCCGTTATGCTCTGCTGCCCATGCCTCCTTTGGGCATCGTAAAAATCAAGGTGTTGCTGTTTGTCTGTCACGTTTCCTAATTGAAAATTATATTGTGGCCGTCACGTTCATGTTTACCTTAAACTTAATGATGATATATTCTCTTCCTCTCTGTTTTAGGGAAATGAGAGAGAGAGAGAGAGAGAGAGAGAGAGAGAGAGACTCACTGCTAGCAGTGTACTGTCATGTAGAACAAAACAGATAACATTTAGTATCACATGCTTAGCTTATGGGTTTTTTTTCGATCGGACTATATCACATTTTTACATAGATGTCAACGGCTGATATGCTATTTATTTATTATATAGTAAAATATAATGATCGTTTTAATGCTTAGGTGCAGTTTTATGAGCGCATTACAAGTAGCGGTTGGGTTGCTTCGTTTCTGTGCATTACGCAATCTTGTTTATGGCCAGTACCATCACGAGACCATTATATGACGCATTCATTTCTCCTCCATGCCCTCACCCTTTCCCCAAAACGCCCAATCTGTTGCCACTCTGTTAATATGGGTGACGTCAGTGTCATTCTCCATTCCGCCTCGCTGTTCACCTAGACGGATATGATGTATCGAATTCCACGTTGGCTGGACAGTATCCACGTGAGACTACTGCACTGCTAAAATCACGTTGGCTTACTCGTATCTTGATGCGTTAAAAAACGCGATTCCGAAGAGAAAATGCAGCGAACCTGGTGATCTTAATGTGTATGTTCATGCCTAGTCACGTGGTATGAACAGATCAATTAAGGAATCGTGGTAATGTAAGGAGATTTGTAGGCCACTTGAAGAAATCTCGGTAAACGAAAAGATTTCGAGTTTTGATGGAAGCGGGTTGCATCTTCACTTTTGATTGATGCTGTTTTCTGATATCAAGTTCAGCATTTCTTTTTCTCTTATGATTAATCACAAAATTGCTGTAGTTAAGGATGTAAATATACAAGAAGAGGATGACGGTATTACAAATTGACATGACCAAAATAGAGAAAACTGGGTTTATTGCATGATCATTTTTCTAGCTCCTCGCTAAAGTTAGGCTCGGATTACTAGCCATTCCACAGTTGTTCCTACGCGGCTCTCTCCTCTCTCTCTCCGTCATATGAAGGATATAAAAAGGGAGCGGTAATAGTCGTGAAGTGTATTTCCTTAACATTGAAAAAGTAATTTTCAAACAGCTTCCACCACTTTTATGAAATTTCTCTGCTCTCGGTAATACCATCCTTGTGACTTAGCGACTTATAATCTCATTTCATTAAAGTTGATAATTTGTAAGTTGTGTATTTTACTGTTATACTCTTTATACAATCACCAGAGTTTTTATATCATTCATGTATAAGGTAAATTTTTAATAATGTCTACTACAATGTTGCATAACAGTGATTATTAAAAAGGAAATAAGGCGGCCTAAGTTCTGGTACATAATTTGTCTAAAGATTTGGTTAGGGATGAAATTACTCTTTCAGAGTCCGTCGGCAAAATCTTAAAAGAAAAAGTTACAGTGGAGTTGATTAATCGGCACAATCTTTTATATCAGGGGTGGCCAGACTTTCGGACTCCGATATCTACTCTAAAAACTGAAACTCTATTACGATCTACCAAACTACATAATCACATATAATTACGTGTAAAAAAAATTAAATAGCGCCATAGTAGAATAAAACAAGAGTACAATTGGCTCACAGACACACACATATATATATGTGTATATATGCTTGCGTTTTTGTTTGTTTAAATAGGATTGTGGGGGAACGGCGAAAGAACAGACAAATGGCCGCGATCGACTGTTTGGCCACCTCTGATATATATATATATATATATATATATATATATATATATTATATATATATATATATATATATATATATGTGTGTGTGTGTGTGTGTGTGTGTGTGTATATATGTATATATATATATATATATATATATATATATATATATATTAATGTATATATACATATGTCTGATATATATATATATAATATATCATAAATGATTGTCCCGACGAAAGGCTCACTTATAGTGAATCCATGGTTTTTATTTTCTGATTCTTTGTCGACTGACAATGAAATATTAATTTCATTATATTATTAAGTATCAGAACTTAAGGCCTGCCTAATTTCCTTCATAATAATCACTGTTATGCAAAATTTCCTGAGAAATATACATGAAATGTGTATGTTAGGTATTTTTACATGTGCTTTTTTCTCTTAGAATGGGAGTAACTAGAATTTGTTAGCTTTCTTTATTTAAGAAGTTTTATATGTGATTGACAGAGGCACAGTGGGATTGAAAGCGGTAGTAACAGTTCAATCTCACCCTGACGGGACGAATTTTCTAAACAATGGGCCACGATCCTTTACATGTATGTATGTATATATGTTTGTGTGCATATAATATATATTATATAATATATATATTATATATATAATATTATCTAATATAGATATTAATTTATAATATATATATATACACCGTTATATATTATATTATTATATATAATATATATATATATAGATATATAATTATTATATAACATACCTAATATTATATTATTATTATATATATATATATATATATATATATATATAATAATAATATATAATTATATATTATATTACAGGTATTGTAAGTTTATTGGTGTAAAATGGTGTAAAATAAAAATGAATTTTCCCCAACAAAAGGATATCGAAGCCAGGAGGGTATATTTGCGTTGGGTCCGTACATATATGCACGGAATTAGCACTAGGACCAGTGTGATTCGGATATAATTAAATCTATGCATCTTTCTGCAGTACGATACTCAAGAAAAAAAACCATAACTTTGTAATGTATGGCGAATTGGTGTAGGTAACTTTCGTATAAGAACTGGGAAAATTTAATAGCACATAATGTACTGTTCAATTTTGTTTAGGTTTTTAGTTTCCCAATGACTGATTTTGTGTTCGATAATGTTTATTATTAATGTTATTATTCTGTTAATTAAAAAGGATGGCAGAATTAAGCGAGTTTATTTTATATATTGTTTTTTCTATTTTCCTTACAATTCGCTTCTCAGGCTCAGCGATGTTTCTGAGTAACTGGCCAATATTCATATTGGAAATTTTCAAAAATTGTAAATGCTGAAGAATCTTTTATTAGAACAGGATATCAGGTCCAGGTCAAGCAGGGGTCGTCGTCAGTGCCGGTATTATTCCGTAGGCGTAGTTCAGTTCGGGCCGGGGTCGTCTTTGGTTTAAGGGCTGGTATTGGTGCTGGAATAGCCGGTATATCAACGTGACGTTTCGACTTCTCGTAGATCATCTTCGGACGAGTCGGTTAAGAGACTGTAGCAAGGTTTTTATATTCGTGTAGCAAGAAAGTTTGCGGAACGGTATTTGTAGCGGCTCGGACCTACAGTTGCATTCTCATTGGTTGGGCCGGTCTTGGGCGAAGCCGTGGATCTCGCCTCGAAGGTCTCGGGGATTCTCTCGTGCGAGCGCCACAGTAGTGTGCCTGGGGATGAACGTCAGGAATTCCGTCTGTAGCAGGAATCGTACCATCCTGTGGGGGCTCCTGATTATCTGGCATCGTCGGGGGGTCGCTCGCTGCTCTCCGGGCGGCGGTGGGAAGGAGAAACGTTTCTTGAGTGATGTTTAAGTTTGGTTTCTCCTTACCTATATGGAGGGCTTCTAGGAGGAGCAGACGTTGGGGATCCGTTGTCTGATCTGTTATTTTGATATTAGCGATAATATAATTTCTTTTTATCCGTTTGTTATGAGCAGTCTTGGCGTGGTTGAATATGGCTCCTTCTTGGGCGTGGCAGGAGATTTGCTGAGAAACGCTGGAGGTCATACTGACGTATTTGCCGAGGCATCCTCGGACGGGGCATGTGTAACGGTAGACCACACTCGTCTTCTTCAAGGGATCCTGCAGGGGCGCCGAAGGATTGTTTCTCATCACCACGCTGCTCGTCTTCTTCTGCTACAGACAGAATTCCTGATGTTCATCCCCAGGCACACTACTGTGGCGCTCGCACGAGAGAATCCCCGAGACCTTTGAGGCGAGATTCACGGCTTCGCCCAAGACCGGCCCGACCAATGAGAATGCAACTGTAGGTCCGAGCCGCTATAAATACCGTTCCGCAAACTTTCTTGCTACAAGTGTTGGGTTAATACAACAACAATTCTTGCTACAGTCTCTTCAACCGACTCGTCCGAAGATGACCCACGAGAAGGTCGAAACGTCACGTGATACCAGCTATACCAGCACCAATACCAGCCCTTAAACCAAAGACGACCCCGGCCTGAACTGAACTACACCTCCGGAATAATACCGGCACTGACGACGACCCCTGCTTGACCTGGACCTGATATCCTGTTCTAATAAAAGATTCATTCAGCATTTACAATTTTTGAAAATTCCCAATATGAATATTGGCCAGTTACTCAGAAACATCGCTGAGCCTGAAGCGAATTGTAAGGAAAATAGAAAAAACAATATGTAAAATAAACTCGCTTAATTCTGCCATCCTTTTTAACAGCATTTGCCTAAAAGAGGGTCTTCTACCAAAATATATATTGTTATTATTATTATTATTATTCCTCTGGTTCTTTTTCTTATCAGCATTATAAAAGTTTTTGGTAATTACCATAAAATTATCCCTCAGTGCTTTTACCTTGTTACCATCTCATAATGCTATCAAATACTTTTAAAATTCTGTCCAGCACATTCATGTTCATGTAGTTTAATCGATTTCTTACATTTATTGATTCTGATTGCATCTCATCTCTCATACGCAGTATACCGGTATGCCACCAGCTTTGCCAGGCATTAATGTCCCAAGGCCCTGGCTTGTAATAAACTCTCTGTCGTTTATTTCTTCGTAAAATTCCTATTCATGAACAACAAAAAATATTCTCGTGAAATGAACCTCTCGATATCCGAGTCACTCCATAAACCCCATTATACAAAAAGGATTTAATGCGATTGGAGAATTTAACGCTCATCCACTTTTAGGGTTTGCTGGAAGTGATAAAGTTGTTTTTATACCTCATGTTAATCTTTCGATGAATAGTAATTGTTATTTCGCCCTAGCCTGCAAATGAATATTGCATATGCAAATGAGGGGTTCTTGAGGATGATCGTTGCGGCGCACGGATTCATATTCTCTCTCTCTCTCTCTCTCTCTCTCTCTCTCTCTCTCTCTCTCTCTCTCTCGTTCCCCACCCTCTGATTTGCATTATCATATCTACGGTCGGGGCATTCATATGCTGGTTAAGAACTATAAGATACAAGGATCAGGTAGCCAGGTAAGATCCCTGATGCTTTTCCGATAAGGAAATGTGCCTTTGGGAGTACTAAGTTATCGCTGCCTTAATATCCCAATAAGCATTATTAACTCGTTCGAGATGGTAAACACTGCATCGTGGTGGCTCTTTGTAAACAAGGCAGCGGCGACCTCCTGATTAAAATGCGTGCAATACTTCCTTACCTTTAGAGCTTTATAGAGCTTTGGGAGCTTATCATCTCTCCCAACCAAATAGAGAGTAGCGTCAGGGTCGAAGTGTATGTCGAATTCGTAACGCCCGTTAAGATAATAACAATGTTCACAGTTCGATAACTTGTCGATTTATGGTTCGAGTGTGTTCCTCTGAACTCCTAGGTGGTAGCCATCTTGAAACAGCACAGTCATAGAGGACCGAAGATAATTTTGAATATGACCACTATTATTTGTCTAAATTTACTACCGGTCTTTTGCCTTTATTCGTTGCAGAAAATGATAAAACGGTGGAACACTCCCGATAATAAAAGTGTTAATCTGTATTTTCTCTTTACATAGAAGATGTCTATATTTTCTTTCTGCTCTGTTCCATCTCCCTTCCAAGAATTTTGCGATCCTCGCTGGAAACCTAGTTCGTTGGTGATTGATTGCCTACAAGAAATCCAGGAGTGTTTTAGAACTTTGAAAGTTTATTATTGCTTTCATATAAGAGAACCCAACTGGAAATGTGTTCAAAATTTACATTGTCATCATATTTTCACTGTAGTCATTTTAAACAAAAGTCATAAATTTTACATTTTATGACTTTTTATGTCACCCATATTAAGTCGCATTGTTTGAATCCCTTCATTCCAAAATTTTTTTAAATACCTATTATTATTTCCATAGGAATCATCCATGTTACATTGCATTTCTGCATTTAATGTATTTTCGAGTGACTGATATTTAGGTTTTGACACTGATCACGTCACAGTCAGAAAGGTCACCTTTGTCTCGTCCTCGTGTTAAACGCAAGCATACTCTGCAGTAAGAATATGATACAGCATTAAGATTGATATAGTTATTGCAGTGCTGACATTAATGAAAATGGTTTTATTGTCCTTATATTTTGAAAGCTGTCTATAACATATTTTAGGAATTATAATTCCTGCATTGCTGTTATGCTCCATATCCATTAGCTTTCCATGTTTCAATACCTTAGCGAGAACTGGTGATGATTTTGTTTTCAGCTCCTGTCGTTATTTACGCACCTTCATAACGGATTGTTTTTTCATAAGATTAGCGTTTTGAAATGGTATTTAAAGACTTTTAGTTTCGCCTTCAAAACCTTCTATACCACTTTATAGGAAATGGCATTTTTTTTGCTTACGTTCAGTATGGGAAATAACCAGCAAATCCGTAGGGAAGTACCACTTAATGAGTGCTTTGGTTACCGTATGTGTACTAGAGAATGTTACAAGTTCTTTGCAGCGCCCCTTCTTGTTCTTGCTACATTGCTTTCTTCTGCCTTTTGTCTCTCCCCTTGGTTTCTTTTCTCTTATCTGTCCCATGGTTTCTTTTCTCTTATCTATCGAATTTCTTCAACTTTACTTTTCTCAATTTTAATTTCACATTTGAGGACAAATCAATCACTATGCTATACGCTTGAAGAGTATAGCAGTGTGACGCTTTGGTGTCGACAACTTTCGTATAATCTAGTCTAATCTGATGCACTCCGGGAAAAGTAGATAACTCCATTTTAAAGTTAGAATGGCTTTCAGTTTACTATATATTTATTCATGTATTTGTTTATTTATTTGAATGAAAAAGCTATGAATTTGGTCTGAGTTTTGTCCGAATGTTTCAGTTCGCCGCTCTTCAGCGAATCTTTGAGTGTGGGAAAACAATTTTATCTGGAGATATGCAGAAGTAGCTCCTTAGAGATGGAAATTGATATCTGGCCTTTGTCATGTTCCCAATATTCCTGAAAACCTTATCGGATTCTCATCGAATATTTGTCGAGAATTTATCGACGCCGCGTCTTCTAACGGTGCTCCTAAAGTTTCGGAGACAAACACAATGCGACTCTCGCCTTGCGTAGGGTGCAGTCCCCCTTAAAAGAAAGAAAATGGAACCATTTGAATGCGGGATGCGGTCCGCTCTTAATGGTAACTCCAGTCATGTGCAGCAATTACACCGGCCAAGTGGTATGCGACCCTATCGTGAAGCCTATCTGTAGCAAAAAGGCGATGCCACCTTTGCCAAAACTCATGTTTTATTAATTCAGATTAAGGCCATGAAAGTAGGTCTAGTCTCGGACTCATTTGAACTCTGAAATTCGATTCTCTGTCGTCTGGGCATTAAGGGTGAAAATGGCTTCCACTTTTTCCTCAGGGATGCGGCCTTCTCCTTGTGAGAAATCCAGTATCCACCACAGAACAGATCGTCAGCTACTTCTGTTGGTATGTCTGTGGTCCTTAGAAGTCTTAATGTTCAGAATAATTTTCTAGATCTTATGTATTTTTTATATGGAAGGAAATGCGAGCATTGGCCTTAAGACTTTTCTGAAGAGCGATTGCAATGCATTAAAAGAAAGAAAGAGAGAGAGAGAGTATAAATAAACATAGTAAATTTAAATCAACATTGTATATTCCCACATACGTCTTTGGCACAGCCCAACCTGTCAGTCAACCTTTGATAGATATCAGGTAACTTACGACTATAGATTACTAAGAGGTATTTTCCATCTCCTTACACAGGCTGCTTTTGAAACCTGCTTCGTTTTGTTTTCTAATTACGATAAAATCGGAATTCTTAATACCATATATAACTGGATAGTTAAGCAGTGCTCTTCTCTCTCTCTCTCTCTCTCTCTCTCTCTCTCTCTCTCTCTCTCTCTCCTCTTCTCTCTCTCTCTCTCTCTCCCTTTTCCTTATTTGGATAGTTATAAAGAAATTATTCTTTTTGAAAAGCTTCTAATATCCAAATATATGGGGCTTATAAACTTAGTGTGAGATGGTTCCATTAGTGAATATGACTGCTATACAGTGATTACTGAATATATAGATAGAGATCTGCTGTTATGAAGGTGTTCATGGAATATCTGCGCGGCTGATTTTTTTTTTTTTTTTATTGTGCCGCTTTTCCTTTCTTTTGACTCGTGATCATTTTAACGGTGTAAGTTAAATTCCGGTTCGAATAAATTTGGATATGTGGCATTGCTTAATGTTTTGCTTATTTGTCGTTCGTCGCACGCGAGGTCGTTGTTGGACGTTACGACAAAGATCTTAGAAATGTTTTCATTCATGTGATTTTATTTTATTTCTGGTAGCATGGTAGTAGCTCGACTAACTCACAACTAGACGACCTGCGTTCGATTCTCGAACTGGAAGAGAAAGAACGAATGGTCGTTTTCCAGAAAATCCTGTCTTCCTTGGCTGAGCTAAGAAGTGGATTAAGTATATACTTGTTTTATGGTTCGGATTTCAGTGGAGAGTAAGAATATGTGGTGTTTTCACCAGACATGAGTGTTCATTATTCCATCAAAAATGCCTACCACCAAACCGAGAGAGCCTCGACGAGGTAACCTCCACCACTCTGGCTTGAAACCATTCATAAGATATTCATAAGATTCTCTCTCTTGTCGTAATTGCTGACTGTACTGTTGAAAGCAAAACTCTGCCGTATGATCGGCGGTTACGATTAATGACTCGAGAAGTGCTTTGGAGGTTCTTCCAATTTACATTATTATAAGAGATCCTTTTCCGCAAATTAAGTTTTTATCCCGCAGATTATACGAGACATCTAAAATGTTAAAAGAATTTATCTGAGCTCTTGAAAGCTTTAATGGAAATGAAGATGTTAGTAATGCAGCCAATACTACACCCACTGTTGTCACATTTTTTTTATTTTGCTCTTTCCCAATCAACCAACCGTCCCCCCCCCCCCCCCCCCCCAATTTTTGGCAGATGACAAAATTTCCTGATTAATGAATATGATAACAAATTAATGAATCATCCACTGGAGTATGGCAAGCATTCATGGAACTAACGTGAAAGTCCTTCTTTTATGGGTTCAGATACCACCTAAATTTATGGAATGAGTCTTTGTCCCAGGGACGACATATCCTGAAAATTTAGTGCACATGTGATTGTCACGTTCAAGAAATATTTTGAGAGGCAGATGATCCTGAGTTTATTTTTGCTGTAAATTTTCCGCACTGATGCTGTAATGTACAGAAACCCAAAAGCTCATATTTGTGAAGCTTGTTTAAACATTTTCTTGCTGCACACTGCTTACCCACTGGTTGTAGATTCTGAATTTGAAAACGATTAGTTGAAGCACACTGTGCTCAGACGTATGCGTCCTGCTAAGTGGTAGATTTTACTACAGAAATGCTGATCTAAAAAAGACTCGTATGTTCTCAGAAACGCAAGTACAATGTACGCGTTCCTTTTATAAATTTGGGAGGTCTCCTGTGGTAACCATTGGAATCAAATGAGGTGCGTGTTTGCGTAATTGATTCGCAGTTCTAGAGTATGTGGTAGATCGTGCCATTGCATTGAATAGCTGTATTTTGCTGTTTCCGTTTATACCTTGACTTCCAATGGCGTGTATGGTAACACCCGCACTTCCAGTCAAGATTTACGATTATGTTAAGGGAGTATGGGTGGTCTGAAACGATTACGTTAAAGTTTTAGCATATTTTTCTAATGCCTTCATATTCATCATAGTTAACCTCATTTCAGTTCGTTTTTGGATGTGGTCATTTTTTTTATGTACTGTCATGCGTGTTCAGTTATCGTAAAACGGCAAAAATTGCTATAAATAATAAATAGAGTACAATACTTGCAAATTATTTGTTACTACACCTTGAATGGAATGGAGTTTTACTGCTGAAACTTTTTCCATCTCCAGTAGCTGAAAACTATCATGTATACTAATATAATGTATAAGGTAAAAACAGAAATTCATTCCTTAATAGATTTCCTTTACATTGTCCTGCTGTTGATAATGTGGATTTACAAGAATTTATTCATCATTGCTAAACTATTTTCTAGATTGATATTGCTGGATACTGACGAGATTTTGTGGTAAGAGACAGATGTGACTATTTTCAGAGTTTATTTTATATAAAACTCACTTTCCCACCGAGAAGAGTCAAGCTCAGTTCGCAGCCAAGGGAGACAGGCTTTAGGAAATATCCGTTAAATAGCCCATTGCACCTCTGTAGAGCTAAGCCGTAATTCTAGTACATGGTATTTAGAGAGCTAAGGTGTATTGAAACCAGGGCGGGTGAAAACCAGGACGCTAAAACCTTCTGGAGTCACCCTAAGCTAGGGGAATGGGTGAATTGTAGTATGTATATATATATATATATATATATATATATATATATATATATATATATATATTAGATATATAGATATATATATATATATATATATATATATATATATATATACGCATATATACATATATAATATAATATAATATAATATATAGAATATATATAATATATATATATAATATAATCCTCATAACACGAAGGTCAGATATGTCAGTATAGTTTACAGGAGAAAAGGGAATAAAGACTATCAACTCGATAATTTCGCTTCCACCAGGCCTCTTCAAAAGCTTTATTATAACTAAACAGAGTAATTATATACATAAAAATCCTAAACATTTTACTCCCTGGAAAAATAAAATT
The DNA here is from genome assembly GCF_015104395.2 of Macrobrachium nipponense. Classification (NCBI taxonomy): domain Eukaryota; kingdom Metazoa; phylum Arthropoda; class Malacostraca; order Decapoda; family Palaemonidae; genus Macrobrachium; species Macrobrachium nipponense. The sequence continues at coordinate 75,300,237 of NC_087213.1, read as the reverse complement.
AAGAGAACAGTTGTCAAAGCGAAAATTAGGTTGTGCACACACACACACACACACACACAACACACATATATATATATATATATATATTATATATATATATATATATATATATATATATATATATATATATATATATACACACATATATTATGTCACTATAGTCCACAAGAGAAAAGAAAATAAAATACTCTAGTAGCTCAATAATTCCGCCTTCCACCGAGCATCTTCAAGAGCTTTATTATAACTAAACAGAATAAGTATATGCATAAAAATCATAAAAATTTTTCTCACTGGAAAATAAAATTAACAGAATAGTTTTCAAAGTGAAGATTAAGCTATTTAGATCATAAAGAAACGATCAAATTAGCTATTCAAAAAAAGTTAAAAGCGAAAAACTATTAAACGGTTTGGAGAACTAACCCTTCTCTCTTTCAACTTCTTTGAATATGCTAATTTGACCGTTTGTTTATGATCTAAACAACCTAATTTTCGCTTTGACATCTGTTTCTCTTAATTTTATTTTTCCAGGGAGAAAATTGTTTAGGAGTTTTATATATATACTTACTCTGGTTAGTTATGATAAAGCTTTTGAAGAGGCCTGGTGGAAAGCGAAATTATCGAGTTACTAGTCTTTTATTCTCTTTTCTCCTGTGAACTATACTGATATGTATGTTTATGTAATGTATGTATGTATGTATTGTATGTATGTAGTATGTATGTATGTAGTTGTATGTATATGTATGTATAGTATTATATATATATATATATATATATTTTATATATTTATATACTCATACAACAATTCACCCATTCCCCTAGCTGAGGGTGACTCCAGGAAGTTCTGTTAAAGTTTTTTTTTGTAAAAACGTGATTTCATTTGGACATACGTATTTGCCAACTACAAGATAAAGCAGAGTTTCGGTGAAGTATAGTTAATATGGCATTAAAATTAAAATTTGGTACAAATTTTTATTGTTGCGGTTCTTTCTATTTTATGATTAATGCCAGTTCTTGATCAGTCCTTTTTTTGTCTCCAACAGCTGTTGGTTCCTATTCATATTTTTCGCTGTTTTTGTTTTATGTAACAAAGTTTGTGAATAGTTATATTGGTTACTTAATCATTTTATTACGCTTATTAGGTATTATGACCTCTTTACTTTGATAATGAGGCCTGCTGGCTTGCTTCGAAATGTTGCCACTAAATAGATAGGACTTCCTTGACCTGTTGGTGTCCTTTCTCTGCCTTCTTTGTTCATATATACTATAAATGCATATGTATATATATATATACCTATATATATATATATATATATATATATTATATATATATTATATTAATTATATTCATATATATGTATATATTATATATATAAATATATATATATATATATATATATATATATATATATATATATATATATATATATAGCTGACCAACTCAGTGCTGCCCGGGAAATTTCTGATTACAACTGATAAACTCTCTCTCTCTCTCTCTCTCTCTCTCTCTCTCTCTCTCTCTGATGCTAAGTTAGTTACTTCTCATCCTCCCCCCTTCCTATTTAGGCTGAACTTGGACTTAAAGGGCTTCAGAAGAATCATTATTCATTTCAGCAACCTCAAAAACTATGGATTAGACACTAATATATGTCTTGTCAATTAATTTTGCATGTCACACCTTCCCGCCACCTTCTCACCTCCTTTCTCTGAACCCCCCTTCCTATCAGGGCTGACCTTGGGCTTCAGGGTCATTGGGAGACTCACTATTCCTCTCAGCGACTTGAAAATTATGGATTAGTCACTAATATCTGTCGTTTTTGGTTATTCTTACATGTCACTTCTCCCTTCCCACCCATCTCACTCACCCCAACCCCCCCCCCCCCCCCCCCCAACCCCTTCCTATCAGGGCTGTACTTGGATTTGAAGGGCATCAACAGTGTCACTATTCATCTCAGTGACCTCAAAAACTACGGATTAGAAAAACAATATCCGTTGTTTTCAATTATTTTACATGCCACCCCCTTATCACGCCCTCCCTATTGGAGCTGAACTTGGTCTTAAGGGCACGAAGAGTGTCACTATTTTCTCAGTGACCTCAAAAACTATGGATTAGACTCTATCTGTCGTTTTGTTTATTTTTGCATTTCACCCATTCCTAGCCCCCTCTAAAGCAAGGCTGAACTTTGACTTAATCGGCATTGGGAGTGTCACTATTCATCTAAGCAACCTTGAAAACTATGGATTAAACACTAATATCTGTTGTTTTCTGTAAATTTTACCTTTCCCTCCGTCCCACACCCCTTCCCTTTGGTACCAGTGATGTTGTAACCCCATAGTGTTCATTCCCAGATGGTAATTAGTATGTATACCAAGTTTGGTTCAAATTACTCAATTTGTTTCAAAGTGTATTTGGTACATACACAAACATGCATATATATATATATATATATATATATATATATATATATATATATATATAGTTATATTATAGATATATATATAATATATATATATATATATGTATGTATGTATATGTATATAAAATGTAGAATGTACTGGTCATTTTTACCAGATACATATGAAATTGTAATAGCCACAATGTCCTCTTAACTTCTCAAATGCTTTGCTCTTTTTTGGATACACTTGTCACCACAAAGCCTTGAGTTCCATTCTCAATGAATATTATTTTTATTAAGAAACCATGATGTCTGGTAGTGGGAAATGAACCCGCGATACCATAATCACGACGAGGTGACCTTGCCGACCTGACCACGAGAAGGATAACAGTTACCCCCTCTCTTACATACATATTCCTGTCGTTTTCAGATGTCTATTTCTTAGAGCTGGAATATACCAATCCTCGTCGTGATTATGGTATCACGGGTTCGTTTCCTGCTACTGGGCATCATGATTTATTCAAAAAAATTTCTTTGAAATTGGAGCTCAAGGCTTTGTACTTATAAGCGTATCCAAAAAAGAGCAAAGAATTTGAGAAGTCAAGAAGGGCATTATGGCTATTACAATTTCATATGTATCTGGTAAAAATGACCAGTAGATTCTACATATATATTTCAAGCTAAAAAGCAATAAAAACGATTGCCCACTTTGACTCTGATGTTTAGGATGGGTCTATCCTGCTCTAATAAATATATATAAAAAAACAACAGGTATATGTATGTGGGAGAGGAAGTAGACTTTTATCCTCCTTGTGGTCAGGTCGGCAAGGTCACCTCATCGTGATTATGGTATCGCGGATTCCTTTCCCGCTACCGGACATCATGATTTCTTCAAAACAATTTCTTTGAAGTTGGGGCTCAAGGCTTTGTAGTGACAAGAGCATCCAAAAAAGAGCAAAGAATTTGGGAGGCTAAGAGGGCATTGTAGCTATTACAATTTCATATGTGTATGTATAAATATATCATATAGATATATATATATATATATATATATATATATATAATATGTATATATATATGATCAGGGTCAAATGATCCTGTTTAACTAAAAGGAGAGAATTCCTTAGACTGGTAACGTGACCTACCTTCGATGTTCCCAGCAACTTGCCCTCTGCATAGCTAAAATCAGTCTTTGAATCTAGGTTCTCTATTTCCCCAAAATAGCTAACATGAAAAATGAAATAAGATTAATTAAAAATCCCAAAACCAAGGGACACCTTTACTGTTCTGCTTAATTATATGGAATAGAGGTATCACCACTATTCTCACTGTCAAAAATCCCATCAGTCTTTCCCAAATAAATGTCATTAGAGAATTCATTTTCGGTAGTGACAAACCAAATCCATCTGTAAAAGAAACTATAATTATCAAGCATATATCAATAAAGAGAATGGATAAATGTCCCATAAACCTTTTAAGTGTTTTTCTGCACTTCAGATACCCTCAAACTTTCGTTACGTTACCTTTGGGTGGATTTTCAAAGCGCCTTCCTTGGTCTTGCAAAGTCTCTCGTGTCCACCACCAAAGTTCTGGTCTAATGATCCCATAAATTACTAACTATACTCGGTTGTTTTCCACCTGTCCACCTGCCTGTTGTGTTTGCGTATGGTAACACTGCGTCCCGGGCTTTAGAAAGTTACATTCAGCTTACATTCAACAATTATAATAATATCCTGTTGCAAATGTACACCCAGATGTCCTTTTATTTACCTAAAACTTACACATAGCGTAACTATCTAAAACCCGGGACGCAGTGTTACCATACGCAAACACCACAGGCGGGTGGACAGATGAAAAAAAAAAAAATATATATAGTGGGTTATATTCCATTCATTTGCTCTAACGAACGTATGCACTTACGCACGCTATTGGACATACGATTGTATGCACGCTATTCTACTCTGATGTACGTGCCTCCCAGTGTCTCATGTACACGGCCTATTTGGCACACTGACGTACGTACACTATGTTCTGGAACTGTCCATGAACCTACCCTGTTTGATGTATGAACTGATTCACACAAGCACTTGCATTTTTCTGACGTCACAATCATGTGATTTTTTTTGGCTAACCAGGTCATTTGCACGCCCCACCATCTCACTGGTGCGATCAATAATATTATGATGCACAAGCTTGTCTCATCTCGTTCCAATGTTTTTGAGCTTTTCAAAACAATCGACACTATACTGTTTATGCATTCTAATCTTGTTCACGTCACCCGTTGCCGGCCTACATTTCACTATTACATATATCCAGTGCCAATTACACACACACACACACACACACACACACATATACATATATATATATATATATATATTATATATACATATGTGTGTGTATGTTTGTATATACACATATTTATACACGCACACATATATATATATTATATATATATATATATATATATGTGATATATATATATATATATATATATATATATATATATATATATATTATATATATATATATATATATATATATATATAGGGTGTCCATAAAGTGTCTTACAATTTAAAAAATGTTACAAAAACAGATGAACAAACAAATATATGGAAATTATTCCAATATAAGTAGATATTGAAGTTTTTTTTTTTTGCCACACTTAATGCACCTCTATGTGGGCACCATTAGTTGCGCAAAGCACATAAAAACGGTACTCCATTTCTTGCCATGTTCGTTGTAGCAGAGCCTCATCAGTGGTGGCAATGGCATTAGTGATCTTTTGCTTGAGATCAGTGATGTCCCGTTTCTTTGTTCGATGCACAATATTTTCAACATAACCCCATAGAAAGAAGTGTAGGGGAGTGATATCTAGTGAACAAAGTGTCCAAGGAATTGGGCCATCCCTTCCAGTTCACCGGTCTGGAAATGTTTAATTCATGAATCCACGAACATGCAGTTCCCAATGTGGTGGTGCACCATCTTGCTGGAATATGATGGTTGGTTTTTGGTCATCTAGTTGTGGTGCCACATATTCAGTCAAAAGGTCAAGGTAAACATCCGCAGGAATGGATATCTTGTTGAAGCAAAATGGACCAGTGATTCGATTACCCTTGGTCCCACACGTCACATTCACCCTTGGACTATCTCGGTGAAGTTCCCTAATCACATGGGGATGTTTATGTGTGTTCACACAGTTTCCATTAAATATAAAAAAGTTGCCTCATCACTATATGAAACTATTGAGGAACGTCTCATTCTCAGAAATGCGTTCCAGCATGTTAATTGCAAACTCTTTTCCTCTTGGTTTGTCATTTGGTTCGAGTGCCTGTATGAGTTGCACTTTTTAAGCGTACAATTGCAAGTTCTTGTGTAGGACTTTGTGCACTGTTGGACGTGGTATCTGCAAGTGTCTGGCAGCAGTCCGGATGGATTTGGTGGGAGAATGATCTTAGGTTTGTCTTATATGATCAATGTTTTCCTCAGATGTTCTTGGTCATCCACTGCTCCCTTTATCCGAAACCTTCCCTGTCTCCATAAATTTCTTGCGCCAGGCACAAATTGAGTGGATCTCATCCATACTTAATTCTGCAGTTTTGCTGAGTCTGCGTATCGTATCCGATTTTATTTCAATTAAGCATGACACAAATTTGCCTTTTCTTGAGGAGTAGCCATTTTTTAGTAGTTCATTTAACAGTAACTCTTCCATCAAAAGGGTACCTGACATGCACAAATGCAATGTGATTAAAAACTTTGATCACTGCTCAGTACATAGGACAAATCCAATTGAGATTTCGCATCAATGGCTTTTGTAGTATATTTTTTGAATTGTAAAGAGACTTTATGGACACCTTGTGTGTGTGTGTGTGTGAATGTTACATATGAGTGGTTGTGATTGCTCGTGCCTGTTTGAGAAAATAAACGCTTTAAAATTTCCGTGAAACATTTTTCAAACTTAAAACACCTACCCTCACTAAAGATTATTTGTTATGCCCATTTTAGAAAACTGTTTGCTTTCAAAATTGACATATCTTACTGGAAATGTAATTTTTATTTTTATCTTCCAAACCGCTATCAGTATTGAATGTTAGTTTTCCTGACTGAGACGAGCATTGCCTCTTTCGCAACGGCGAATGTATGCCTTTTTTTAGGTAACGGCGTCTGTATCCCATTCTCATGCGAGATTGTGGTCCTTCAGTACCAGTTATTAAAAAAAAAAAAAAAAAAAAAAAAAAAAAACAAGGTAAAATAGGAATCCTCCCTTGGCAGAAGGTCCACTCGTTTGAATCGCCATCGGGAAATTAAGAAACATGATCATCGAAGTACTGCTAATTGCACATTATGACAATCCCAGCCATTTTAAATGCAAATTAATTAACTTCCCAATTAGTGTGATTATCATTCTGAAAACCGAAATGAGTGGTCATTAGCTGTAATACCCGGCGACCGGCAATTAGAGTCAGAATAATTTAAGTAACCATTATTGAAATTATCCAGTTATTACGCTTTTTCTACATAGTGGTCCCGATGCCTTTTGAGATTTGCCTTCGATCTGCTAATGATAGCATTCTCCTCGCCAGGTCTCAGAGGTTGATCGCCATTTTATGATGCTTGATGTGTTAAGGTCTTCATTCTCTCTCTCTCTCTCTCTCTCTCTCTCAAGCAGAATAATTTTCCTAATTTTGTGTCCACCGTGTAGCCTCCTGAGCGTAAAAAAGGAATTCCTCCTTGGAGCTCGGGGTAAAGTTCATAACGATATGCAGAATCTTAGGTACTTACAGAGTACGAATTCACGTTATGTTATTGAAACTGAGAGCTAAAATGAAGGAGCACATGGAATAAGCAAAGCCAGCCCCCTCTTCTCCAACCGCAAGTGGGAGAGGGGTGTCGTACCCTACCCAAACCCAGCCCCACAATTGCGGCTACATGAAGGGCACCGCCGCTTGCGCCCCATTTAACCCCGGAGTAAGGAAACCGTCAAGATGAATGCCTTTTGCAGAGCCGAAATTGCCCCTTTGGAATCGTTAGGTAACCGTATCCGATCGCCAGGCGTACTATTAGATTCAATCAGGGGAAAGGCGGATGAGCCTACAGACTGACAAATCGTATGCTTGGTGGGTATGATTACATTCAGGGCAAGTGGTGGAGGTCTTTCCTGACACTGTTCTTTTGTTCGGGTGTCACGGGAAATTGTCTATGGTCTAGGTTCTTGTCGCTCTCTCTCTCTCTCTCTCTCTCTCTCTCTCTCTCTGGTCTCTTTATTTCTACCAAAAACCCACCTTTTTAATCTTTGTTAATCGTCTACCTCCTGCGATATGTGGTTTGTCTATTAAAAAGCACGAATGCGTCAGATATATACACACATTATATATCAGTTTTATTTTGTTCTTGGCAAGTTTGTCGGTAGTGAGCGAAAGTTCACGCTCTTTTAATATTTGGAGACACCACATAATATAATTATGGATTTTTCAATATATTTATTTTACAACAGGTGTATTAGCAGAAGCGTATATTATATTACGTTGTAGTTTTCAGTGTTATTCGTGCAGGATGCTCATACAAATTGTGGATAATATTAATGATTTATTGAAAAAGGTTGTTAGAGAATAGAAACACTTTTCATGAAAGCACGAATGGTAGACATTTTGTAGGTTGTGGAGTCAAAATAAATAATATTACCTAACTGAAGTTCACATGGATTTATTCTTATTGGACTCCTCAAATTCATTCACACATGAGGTTCCATATAATTCCTGTGATTTACTTTCTTTTTTTCCTCTGTGAATATTTTCATGAAAAAGAATATGATATAGTAGATGTTAAGGTAACCATGAAAACACGGAAAGAAATATATCTTGTATTGAACTTGATTATATAGCTCTTTTGTTGAATGTGTTTATCGTTTGGAGAGAGAGAGAGAGAAGAGAGAGAGAGAGAGAGAGAGAGAGAGAGAGAGAGAAAGAGAGAGAGAGAGAGAGAGAGAGAGAGAGAGAGAGAGAGAGAGAGAGAGAGAGAGAAGCCTATGAGTGCGAAAACAATTTTTTTCTAAAATGCAAGTGAACTGTAATTTTTAATTTCGTTCAGTCCATAAGAACTATTCTGTCTGCCAACCATTTTTTTTATTTTACTTAGATGTTATCATTGTTGTTTTATTTTCGTTTTTGCAATAATCCCATAATTACAGATGGCTAAAAGAATCATTGTCGAGGGATTTGCTTGAATTCATCTTCTAAGGGCAACCTGATGTTAATACTAGACTTGATTAGTGTTTGTTAGTTTTTGTGAAAGGGATTTGATACCCAGCCACCCACCTTGAAGTACAGGCAGCGTGAGCAGAGGATGAAAACTGATTAATTAATTTACCTCGGCTTTTGTGGGCTTGTTTTGGCTTAAGAGAGCTGGCGTGTTGTTAGGATGAGTAATCGCCCTCAATTGGAGATGTGATTAAATGCCTTCAGCGTGTTCAGGAGCTTTGGGCATGACTTTAATCTGGGGGATAATAAATGCAAATCCGACGTTTGAATTCAGTGAATTATGCCACCGTTGGATTCGCTTGTCGAGTGCCAGGCAAGAGGAGTTTCGAGGCTATTTAATGCCTGTGGACAAATTGGAATTTGCGCCGGTTTCTGCAGGTGGAGCGAAGAGAATTTCCAAGCATTTCCCTTTGCTTGTGAACTAATTGCGTTTTAGACTGGAAATGCATTCGCACAAAAAAATTACTTTGGCTCTCTGTTTTTTTTTATGCCGGAATTTCATAGAAGCATAGACATAAGAAAACCAATACAATTGACAATAACTTACTAACCCTCAAAGATGTCTTCACTAACAGGCTGCTGGCGAATTAAATTAATCTGATTAATAGTGAGTTCATTATTTGTATGTTTGTTCCAATTTTTCTAAAGCTACTAAAGGATGGAAATGAATTTAGTAAAACTCCTACTACTACTACCAGAACTACTGCAAATAATGACATCGAAAAGAGCCCACAGGAAGCGTTAAGCAAAATGTTTTCAAGATTCACTTTAAAACTGATTCAGAATGAAAGAGTTGAATTATTTTCTAGGTCTTACATGAACATGAAAAGATAGAGCACTTATTGAACCTTTCTTCCGTTTTGAAAGATATTGCATACAGCATAGGTTGCGATATGTATGTAATCTTTTAGAATTTCTCTTATGATTCAGGTGCGTATGTTTGTACTTGGAAATTACGAAATTGATATTGATTTATATTTTTTTAAAACTACTTGTTAGGTATCAAGGGTGAGTTAATCTCAGATCCCGTTAAAATCATCCTAAATTTTAGAGAGCGTTGTTCATCAGACATGCTATCAGAGAAGGTGTAAGTCATTTAGAAATAAACTTGCTTATCTTAAAGTATGTATATATATAATATATATATATATATATATATATATATATATATATATATATATATAAGCATCAAGCTACATATGTCCTTTAATATCTAATTCGCTTTACCTCGGAATTAATATATATTCATAAATGTTAATCGAAGGGAAATTTTTTTTATTGTGATAGCCTTGTGGGTAAGCGCGTTACTGTACGTCCGGTTTTCTCGGTTCCGTGGTTCTAGCCCATGAGCCGACGAATTCTTATCAACTAAAAGAATTCCTCTTCGGTTGACATATATGAAAATATATTAATTCCGAGGTAGAGCAAATACATTAAAGGACATTTGTAGCTTAATGCTTTCTATATATATATATATATATATATATATATATATATATATATATATATATATATATATATATAGATATATATATAGATATATATATATATATATATATAGATATATATATATATATATATATATATATATTATCTATATATATATATAGATATAGATATATAATATATATATATATATATATATATATATATATCTATATATATATATATATATATATATATATATATAGATATAGATATATATATATATATATATATATCTATATCTATATATATAGATATATATATATATATATTTATTACGTTTTAGGGCCCAACAGGGAAAAACGTAAGGGGAAAAACGAAAAAATGGAGGTTCTATGCTTTAGGTCACCAGGAAACTCAGCAAGTTAATCTAAATCACATTTATTTACAAAGAAAACGTTGAATGGCCTGAGATAAAGGCAAGGCACATAGGCCATGTGTAAAGAGCGCCGTGTACTGTCTGGATTACTCTTATCATTCCCAATAGGACAAAATGGCTGAACTCAACATCTACTGCAAAGCTGGTTTTCAAATTTCTGTTTTCAGGTAATAATAGCGCTTGCAAGGAGACAGAGCACAGAATCTGCAGGGGCAATCTTATTGGCTTGCAATTGTAGCGTGATGTCTGATGAGGGCTCCAACCAGCGATGATGAATAAAGGGCTAAAAACAAGTCAGAGGCAAACACGCCTGCCTGCCATAGGAACTGGAGTCGACTGAGATGGAATTCAGGGCATTTGCAGGGGACCTCGGATCAAAGCACGGCCTGCGGCATTGTCTGGAAAGATGCAAAACACAGCCAGTGGAGTTGTGGGAAAAGAGGTCTAAAGCTAGGACTACATAAGGCTACCCAGCAGCCCATATAACCCTACAACCTGCCTTTCTTATCCTACACTAGGTCTCTAATTGTTAACGGATTATTTCCCCCCATCTAGAACAGACATGCCGATCCTCCAAGTCATAAAGGTGGGGGGGGGAGGGGTAAAAATGGCTGCTCTTCTAGCCAATACAGTAAATTTAAAACCTCAAGGAGGTGGGGCAATATATAAATGTACTATTGCGTTTTAGGGCACAACAGGGAAAAATGTAAGGGAAAAAAGGAAAAAATGGAGCGCTTAGGACTTACCTTGAGTTTATGGGATTGTTCTATGCTTTAGGTCACCAGGAAACTCGGCAAGTTAATCTAAATTACATTTATTTGCAAAGAAAACATTGAATGGCCTGAGATAAAGGCAAGGCACATAGGCCATGTGGAAAGAGTGCCGTGTACCCTTATCATTCCCAATATGAAAATATGGCCAAATTCAACATCTACTGCAAAGCTGGTTTTCAAATTTCTGCTTTCATGTAATAAAAGTGCTTGCAAGGAAACAGGGAGCACAGAATCAGCAGGGGGCAATCTTAGTGGCTTGGGCATGTAGCGTGATGTCTGATGAGGGCTCCAACCATTGATGATGAACAAAGGACTGACAACAAGTCAGAGGCGTACACATCTGTCCGCTATAGGAACTGGAGTCGATTGAGAGGAAATTCAGGGCATTCGCATGGGACCTCGGGTCAAAGCACGGCCTGCGGCATTGTCTGGAAAGATGCAAAACACAGTCAGCGGATTTGTGGGAAAAGAGTTCTAAAGCTAGGACTACCTAAAGCCTACCCAGCAGCCCATATAACCCATACGACGTGCCCTTCTTATCCTACACTAGGTCTCTAGTCATTAACGGATTATTTACCCCCATCTTTAAGGCAGAACGGACATGGAGATCCCCTAAGTCGTAAAGGTGGGGGGGGGAGGGGTAAAAATGGCTGCTCTTCTAGCAAATACAGTAAATTTGAAACCCCAAGGAGACGAGGTGATATATAAATGTAAAATACATATATATATATATATATATATATATATATATATATATATATATATATATATATATATATATATATATATATTGTGGATATGTATGTTAAGACACAACTCAAAATATTTTATGTCATAACCATAAATATAGTAATTAACTGATATAACAGTGGTAAATTGGAAGTAGGCAATGCTTGTTTCCACTGCATGTAATACACTTTTACTCGGCCATCATTCATATAAGAAAAAAAAATGAGCACATATAGCCTACATCGACACACTAACGTCCCTGTAACATAAAAGAGATGAGATCAGATAAAGCAGCAGGCATTGTAAGCATAATAAAATACGCCCTGTTGTGAAACAGCAACAGCGATCATATAAAATGAAGGCAGGGCAAAAATCTTAGTCTAGATAACAGAGGGGACAACTCCAGGAACAGATAGACTGGAGAGACACCTGCTCTCACTCTGCTCTTATCTTCTCCCTTCCCTTTATACCAGCCTTCCCCCCACCCCACACACACTACTCCACCCCTCCTACACATGTTTTTTTCCCCTCCCCCACGTCTAGCGTCCGGTGGTTCGAAGAGATTAGCTCAGCTCCGTGTGTCGCCGTGTTCTAGTTGCGGTGGAGCGAGCTCAGGGCTCCATCATCCGTCATCATTTGGTGGTCGAGACAGACTTGCCCCATCTGATCTACTCCATCAGTTTTGGAGCCAATCAGATCTTGGTTTAAGCCTCGTTCGGGGCGATCTCGTGGCCGGCTTTCAGGAGTGTTTGGTTACAAGGTTTCTTTCTGTCCGCTTTGCTGTTTCTCTTCTCGTTATTATGGTTTATGCTTAGGGGAGGGCATGGTGCACTCGCCCTCGACTCCTCTCTCTCTCTCTCTCTCTCTCTCTCTCTCTCTCTCTCTCTCCACGTGTGTGGCTGTTTGACATATTTAGTGGCTGTGAGTCTTACACAGCTGGGTTGCTTCGCTCGCGGATACTTTTTTCTTTATATATATAATATATATATATATATATATATATATATATATATATATATATAACTTTTCTTTAATTTATTAGGCTGATTAGTTATATGAATCGCGACCCCTACGTAGCATGGTAGGGTATCTTGAGTATGTCCGTAATTGTTTTAGTTTCATGTTATCCTGCAGTTTTATTTTTAAAAATATGATTTCCTTTATCCCATTAATTTTATATTACTGCCGTGCAGAAAAATCTTAAGCTTGCAATCGCCTTGGATTGTGTTTCCAAAAATGCATTTGTGGACATCATTTCGAATAAATTATAGGCATATTAATTTGGTTTATTATGTTGTACACATATTCTTCATCATTTCGAATAAATTGTAGACATGTTGATTTGATTTATGTTATTGTTCACATATTCTTAGGTGCTCGTGTGTTGCTGAGTGTGCAGCCAGAATAATTTATCAAGGAAGATCTGGATTTTCATGAAACTGGAAATTTTACTAGTATCGCGAGATGTGAATTGTTGTTGGTGTCACGCCTGTGACCTAGATGAAGTAAGGTATGTTTGACTTTCTGTTTGCAAAGATTATTATCAGAGGTTGGTTGTAAATGTCGGTGAGGACTACTAGCAAGCATATGGTTTAAAGGTCTGGATCTGGGTACTAATCGCTGGGGGTGTGCCATATGGACTACTCTAATGCGATGTATATCAGATTCTGCGTCACAGGAGGCCTTATATTTCAGTATTTCTGTGTTCCTGGGAAATAGAAAACATTTAACAACACAGATTGAAATTATCGTTCTAGAAGCAGAATTATAACGACGAAGAGTGAAATTATTGTTCTAGAAGCAGAATTATAACAAGACAGATTGAAATTATTGTTCTAAAAGCAGAGTTATAACAAAACAGATTGAAATTATCGTTCTAGAAGCAGAATTATAACAACAAAGTGTGAAATTATTGTTCTAGAAGCAGAATTATAAAAACAGAGTGACATTGTTGTGCTAGAAGCAGGGCTATGTATTCGTTATATCGGAAAGTATAAGTTCTTGTTTGAAGAGAATAGAAGTTCAGCCACGTTTTGAAGAAGGAAAGTCATGCCTCCTTTCAACTGCCATCGAAAGGGGTTCTTAATACCTTAATACAAATCATCGCATGACGATAGATCAATGTAGAGGTCTGTAGTTTTTTCTTATTAATATTTCTGAGTCTTGACGAGTACTATGCCTAGAAAGCAACTTGGATTAAAGGATGGTATAATAAAATACATAGAACTTAAAGAAACCACCTTGCACAGAACTTAAAAAGAATACGTTCTTTAAATCCATAGACGTCGATACCATCGTTTGCTACTGTCTGAGAGAGAGAGAGAGAGAGAGAGAGAGAGAAATTAGTACTATTTATAAGATGCCTTGCCATATAATTTTTGTATGACAGCTTGCCTTGATGGAATGAAATAAAAGTCAACTGATAAAATATAAAAAGGATGTTTAAACTTTAAGTGGCAGGTTTTTCTACGAGAGATGTCCCCCTTTTGTCTACACCACCTGAGAAATATGTCAAGTTAAATGGAGATACCAAATTTGTTTTTCTTCTTCCATGGGGTGCTTTCGGGATTAGGTCGGAAGATGAATAAACATTCGTTCGATCAAAATACAATTAAGGAAAAAAATATTGAGATAGAAGGAGATACAGCAAGAACCATTTCATCAATGAAAGCTTCCAGCGGAGGGGATTAGTAAACAAAATAGCCAGTAAATCAGCAAAAGTTACCCTAAGTTGGGGTATTTTTCGGGCAGCGATAAAAGCCATCGGGAGACCCGGAGTCGTAAACACAGCTCAGCGTCTCACGACTTGGCCATTACAACGATACAGTCCCTATCAAGGCTAATTGGACATGTTCAGCACGTCCATGTCTTTAATTTTATGCTTTTTACTTTATCACTTTTTAAAGGTAGGGGGAAACGCTGGAAGGCAGGCAGATGAGGAGTGGTTCTGCGTCTGTATTTGAAAAGCTGCTTTTTTAAATTTCTCTACATTTTTTGAAAATTCACTATTGATAGTCTCTCTCTCTCTCTCTCTCTCTCTCTCTCTCTCTCTCTCTCTCCTCTCTCTCTCCTGTTAGGATGCTCATGTTAACAAATACAGATATTTGTTGAAGCTTTGTAAATTGGGTTATACTTACATACAACGGGTAAACTATCATCCTATGTCATACTTTTCGTCATTCGATGAAGGATAATTAATGCGAACAGAAACAATAAACTTGAGTGAATTGGATGCGGATGCCATTGACCTTTCTCTTGTAGCGACCTTATCTCAGGCTATCCAGTTTTTCTAGTTTATAGCCAACGTAAAGGTCAAAACTGACTATTGACACTATGTAAGAATACTAAAAAAAAATTCAAAATTAATTAATTAATTAATTCTTTTTTTTATTCAGGCTCCCATAGATCAGTATTTTATCTCTTTGGGTGAATTGCATACGTATCTGTTTTAAAGATGAATATTGAATTACAAGTTACACGTTTTTTCGATGTGGAAGAATGTGTAACTGGTTTTACTCCTTAATCATCTTTCTCTTATTATTTTTATACAGTGTCACTAAGAGCTAGTTTTCATTCATTTTTGTTAATTAAAGTTGTTGGGTTCTCAAAAACAAACTCAAACTATTCAACTAATTTTTAGAAACACGAATTTAAATACCAAGATCGATATGGATTCCCTTTCATAATACAAGCATCAACCATTTTTGCTGCAGAAGAACGAGAATATATTATTAAAAGAATAAAGTAGTATTCTAAGTCATGAATAATTAGAATGTCCCTAAAGTGTCCATATTATTTGTAGAGATTTAGCGTAAAAAATATGAGGTTCTTTGCTCGACAGCGAATATATTTACATGCGTGGACAGATCGGAGCCGCAATTATCACAAGAGGAACAGGTGTATGAGGGCGAATGAAATTTTATGCACATCGGGAAATCCAGCTGCAATAATATTTCTGCATTTATGAAGCACTACTCTGTCATTGACTAAGGTCCTCTGGAAAGGCTAAGGTCAGCAAAGGGCATGTGAAATCAGGATTTAAAAAAAAAAAAAAAGGAATTAGCACCAAATGTAAAGATCGATAACGACATTACGATTTGACATAGGTTGTCTACCTGAGATGATCAGTGCAAAGGTCGCTTAAACAAAATACTAACTAGGTAAAATTATATACATGTGCATCAGAAGCAAATAGGCAATCGCTCTTAGCAGTTAAGAGAATTCCAGCTTTAATCTGTATTAAAGGAGCTTTGTAGAACATTTATCTTGCAGTGTTGCAGACATAAATGAACTGTTAACCGATGCATTCGCAAGAAATGCAATATGTGATCGACTATGCTGGACGACAAAACTTACTAGCTCGTCATTACTTACAAACGGTGAAAGTTAATGAAGGAGAAAACCATTATTATAGATATTTCTGCTAAAGGACTATTTCTTCATATACAGTCCTAATAACAAACAAATATAATTAAAATGAAATAGAAAATCGCTGTTTGGAGACCCGAAAGTCGACGCAGACCGACGAATATAGTAAATGAATGTCATCCGTCGTGATAAATGGGTTACCAAATGAAGATAATAGAATTTGTAGTACGCATTTTCCCAAACATTTATGGGTACGAGGATTATGTCGGATGCCACTGATAACGATGTCTCTGTTTGTATCCTTTAACTAAATCCACTTCCTTTCTGTGCTCCTCCTTAAACTGAAAAGTTCATTTGCTTAATGCTTTTGAAAAATGAGCCATAGTCACTTAGCGAATGTGGCTTTGGGACTTCCACAAGATCCCAGTCAATAGGATGAAGAAAATTCTCGTACTGTAATTGTCATCACGGAAGATTAGAACTGACTTCAAAATTCACTGGTCAAGAACATCCTCGTACAATCAGGAGAAGGCTGACTATGCCATGATTTTTAAAAATTTGGTTATTGATTCTCAAACAGAAAGGTTTATTACTTTCACTGTGATTAGCATTATTGTGTAATGTAAGAGAACCTCAAAAGGATTGTTCACTTATAAAACTCAGAAGGAAGATTCAATTAATTTCCAGCAAAAATAAATAAATAAATAAATAAATAAATAAATAAATAAATAAATAAATAAATAAATAAATAAATCGATAAGAATTTCCCTGCTCATTGTTGTGTAACAAAAAGCTTTCATAATAACAGTGTTATAAAAACACACGATGTCGAAGTGGCTTGTGACCGACATTTCTCTAGCGAGTTCAGCTTCATTTGACTTCATTTTACGAGATGAAAACGGCCATGCGTAATAAATCCATTATGACAAGTCCCTTATGCAAGAAGATAATGGAACGGGAATGTCTTTCCAAATCTATTCCATTCATCAAGCGTAGCACTTGCCATCACTTCCACAGAGCGCAGTCCAACCAAGTTCGCCCCAGCGCTTTCTCCGTTTCTCTCGTGGGCATTTATATATGGCCTAAGAAATCATTAGACGTATGTAGGGTACATTTTCTTGGCACTAATGGAGACCGTCGCGCTCGAGGTGCTGCTACAGTTTTCAGCCGAGGGCCGACCTTCATTTGTCATCATTTGCGCAGTTTGTGAAGCTCATATGTCTAGTGATAGGAGTCAAATAGGTTTTTCCCATGTTCAGCCTATCAGATGACCATAGCGAATCCATTCGTTATACATTATATAGACGGGCACGGCCTCAACTTCTTCCATCTTCCCGTCCCCCTGGTATCCAGGCCCTTCCACACAATGCCGTTACGTTGCGAGTTGATGTGCATAGTCTCACATTTGTTTGTGTTTGTGGCTAGGTTTTTTTTTCGCAAAGCTTTAATTTGTTTGTGCTAACATTTCTAAAGCTTTTGGAGAACTTATCATTTGCTTCGTCGAAAAACTTTGTTTAAGTTTCTTGTTCGTTTTCAGTAATATATTTTGTGAGAAGCAATATCCTTTACCTTCCAGCAGATTTTCTACCTCTCTCCTCTCTCTCTCTCTCTCTCTCTCTCTCTCTCTCTGTATTTACATGTGTATTTCTGCATGTAAGCGTGTGTGTACTTACGTGCAATTCGACAGATGCTTTAGATGCAAGATGGTCAGCTGTAGCTCATCTGATGGTGTTAGTGACAGTAACTTTGTTGATTACAAGCAGGAAACTGAAACTGTTTTAACTGTGGAAAATTATTATATTTTTCAAAAGTGTTGTAAAATATGTTAATCGAACAGGCGTTAACGAATTTAAGTCTATTAAATATTATCAGTAAAGATGATTTAAGCTGTTTACATAGAATTTTCTTCTGTTTTTTGTCACATATTTCTTTACAAATTATCTCTGAATAATATACAAACTGGTATGACTATTAAAAGAATGAGGACACTTTAAAAAGTAAATAGGAAATTGACAATAACTTAATTTAAAAAAAAGGATTAAATTCAATTTTATCATAATCACTTCATTTGGTTACCTAAAAAAATTTAAATAAGAATTTCTACAATGATTTTTATTTTTAATTTCTATACACGCTTAATTTTAAACCCCGAATTTTATGAATTGTCTAGTTCGTCTGCAGTAACATACTCAAGACTAAGGCAAATAAGTTCTATTATAATCGTATGTGTATGTTCCGCACTCAGTCATTAAAAACCAAATTGAATACTTCATTTCGATACAGGTATGGTTCTTTATTTATAAAATTGGTGAATCTTGTGGGTTTCTTTCTTATCGTAAACTTTGCGTTCGTCTTCATCCTATTATTATTGGCAAGCCTTTTCAGCGCAGTACGAAAAATAAATGACTTACTACCTTGTTTTATCATTATCTCAGCCACGCAGATTGGTGTTTCACCGGTGATTTATCATTGTCAGTTGATTTTAGAAGATATATTTTGTTCGCGAGGTGCACACCTCTTCAGTGATAAAAATTTAGGACCGTCTATATTTAGAGATGATTTTAGATTATGGTCTTCCTGACTATATTTGGGCTCTTGTACTGCATATATATATATATATATATATATATATATATATATATATATATATAATATATATATGCATATAAAAACACTGTATCGTGCTTCTAAGAAATCAATAGAGGGATCCACAGTAATATCCTTGTTTATCTTGATATAATATGTTTATACAAAGCTTAAAGCTTTCGTCCATCCTCCTGTGGACTTGATCACTAAGCCTTAGGCTTAGTGATCAAGTCCACAGGAGGATGGACGAAAGCTTTAAGCTTTAAGCTTTGTATAAACATATTATATCTAGATAAACAAGGATATTACTGTGGATCCCTCTATTGATATATATAATATATATATATATATAGATATATATATATATATATTATATATATATATGTATATATGCAGTTATATATATATATATATTATTATATATATATATATATATATATATATATATATATATATATATATATATAATAGATATGATATATATATATATATATATAATATATATATATATACATATAGTTCGTGTAGTATGTATATAAATGTTTGTATACGCACACTTTTAAAAATAAAAATGTGGTTGGGGGTACAACACACACGCGACTATACATTACCACTTCTAAGAGAGATTGTGGAACGAATAGACTATTTTTGTAGGGCTTAGAAAAAAAAAGAATTTTGTTATATAGTCGTGGGATTTCATCTTCTCATTATAATGGGACATGTTATGAAAGGGAGGGCAGGGATGACATTTGAAATTTTAAAAGGTGTTTTCGAGTCAAATTTGTCAGTACCGATTCCTTAAAAAGAAAAAAGAAAAAACTTATCTACTTCACACACAAAAGGTCAGGTCACCATTGAATTTGAAATTTGCCTTGAGATTCCTCTTTACCCTCTCGAAAGCTGTCTCTTGCTATGCTGAGAATAAGTTTCTTCTTCAAATGGATACAATCGAACATTACATTAGAACCTCTCAAGAAATATACTTAAGAGCACGGTCTTAAAACCCGGCTGCATGCATTACCATCTTGCCAGAAAAACCCCAGAGAAGGCCATTCGAATCCAGTTGGCACCGCCGTTTTATGCCCTTTTGCAAATCCTTGAGATCAATCACGAACGAGTTGATGAATTGAAGGAGAGAGAGACTTGACTTGAAGTCGGCCACAGGATTTCAGGACTCGTTAAGCCACAACATCCTTCTTGTGCCATCAATCAGAAAGTTACTCACAGGATCCGCTGCCGGCTGATGGAACTCTATCAATCAACCTTTGGCTGCCCGGCAGACAGGGTGAATGGAGATCTTGCATGTCAATGATGTCTAAATGGAGGGGAGAATCCAGAAAGGAGATCTACGCTAGAGTTATGGTGCATTTTCTGCGTGTAATTTATATTCTTACTCGGGTGATTTTCAGAAAGGTGAAATCAGAGGACGTCTGTTATATCATCCATTATGATTCGGGTTTTCGATTCTCTCTCTCTCTCTCTCTCTCTCTCTCTCTCTCTCTCTCTCTCTCTCTCTCTCTTCTTCTTCTTCTTCTTCTTCTGCTTCAAGAGAAAGACACTGTGAACGTTTCGATTACTTTTCACTGAGGTGTATTTCGTAAACGTCGCATAATTTTTCTTGGATATTTAATTTACCAATCTACAATTTTTTTTCCGACGGCCCAGTTCAGTCCAGAGCTCATGAAACAGACATTCTGTCACAAAGAAATAGTTTTTTAAAAAGTCGATCTTCTGGCATGCTGTGCGTTCTGTGCCGGTGAGCAAATGTAGCGAAATCATTGTTCCGAAAAGAGAACCAGTTTGTCGATAACATCTGTTAGTTTTGGTTGGCGTCATCATTTGCTTTGCAATGGAATGTATAGCATGGCATCCTCTGCAACATTTTACTCATCAGGTTCTTTGAACGAAAAATCAGACGAAAGATGATGCCAACTGATTGAAAGGGTGGCAATAAAACCTTTGTTAATGGGTCTGGAAATTCAATATAGATGAGTTTAATATTAAAACTTCTCTTATCAAGATTAATATTTATATATTTTCAACATGATGTGATGAAATGGCAAGCATGAAGACTGAATGACCGCGCGTATCAAAGATTCCCATGAAAGTGGATGTATAAAACTCACTTGAATGGACCTCATTTGTATAAGTGATCTTCTAGAGTCATATTTTGCTCCATTCGATAAGCTGCTGAGATTCCAAGAAGAGAAACAGCATTTAGACCATTCGCCTCTTATCAGTGATCTGCTTAGTTTTTGCAGCTGAATCCATTAAATTACGATTTCGAGTCGAGAGCTTCTTGTGCTCGATATGCACCAGTTAGCAAGAGGTCAAGCAGGTGGGCCATCTGGGGCTTATCTCCAACGATGGAAGTTGCCGCTTTCGATGAATTAATCGGCTTGTGTTTTCTTTCACTGGCTCTTCGTTGGGGGAGCGTTTCCTCATCCTCATTAGAACTTCATATTTCCTTTTTGTTTGCGCAATGGTCTATCTTTAATAGATTGCTTTATTCGCCGGCGTGGAATTGAACTTCTTATTTACTTTACGGAATTTTGATATCGAATTTTTGCTCTTTCAGCAGTCATGATTCAAGTTGTTGCTTCATAATCTGTTATAAATATATTTCGCCCATCATCGTAGATGAGGTTGCAGCCTTTATGTTTCTTCTGTTTTTTGTAATCATTTTAATTATTTGCTTTATTATAGTGCTTGTTCGCGCACGTTTTTATTTGTCAAATCAAGAAAGTCTGTTCTTTTTCTAAATAACCCCGAAAAGCAGAAACCATCTACAAGAACAGAAGTGATAGTTATAGATACAGAAAAATAGATCATTTGTAATAACCAGATAGAAGTAAGCAACTATCATCGATCGCTGTTTCGTATTTTATAATTATTTAGGATGAACTGTTTATTCATCAAATTTTTAAGGTTATTCATTTAATTGTAAATTGTTCACACCGTTATCAACGTTTAATATATGGCTGCAGTTAATTATATTCTTCATGGGTTATTTAAGAATCTTGTCTTATTATATTATTAGTGTTTATATATATATTTTTTTAGTTTTTTAGTTTGAGGGAAATTTATTTAATTTATCATTTTAAAGTTAGTTTATCCCTGTGATGAGGATCGGAAGTATATTTCTGTTGTGTCCTTTTTTTATTTTAATCCTCGCTCAATTCAGTCTAATTTTAAAATTTCTAGATAAAAAGTCTTTATTCTCAAAGAAAATGGTTTTGAAAACATCTAAGTGTCGGTTTCGTTCGAAATATTTTTCCTCCTTTCTTGTGTGGTGGAAAATAATACTTTAGCGTCTCAAGGGAATGACACTATGAGTGAAATTGCAGATAACGATCTTTCTATTATATCTTAAATACAGGTCGAAACGGAAAAGCGAGAAGAAAATAAAGAATTCCCTCCATATCTGTGTCTACAAAACAAAAGTATGATGTAATTTTGTGAGGGC
>NC_087213.1:75265301-75272801 GCF_015104395.2 Macrobrachium nipponense | reverse complement strand
ACACATATATATATATATATATACATATTATATATTATATTATATATATATATATAATATATATATTATATTATATATATATATTATATATATATATCTATATCTGAGGGTTTTCTATGTGGCCGGGTGGAGGGTGCGTGGGTGTATGCTTACAGATATATATATATATAATATATATATATATATATATATATATATATATATATATATATATATATATATATGAGTGTGAGTGGGCGTGTCTATCTGTCTAGCTACCTATCTAATCTATATGTAAGATTTTTAACAGTAAATGAAGGCTGAAATCAGTCCCAGGTCTCGAAATGCATATTTCCGAGGGAATTTGTTTCCATTCGAAGTCTGGTTTTGAAGATGATGTAATAAATATATGTGGTAGAAGTCGAGGATATTCCTAGAAACGACACTTTCTAGCTACTCTGAAAGTTTGGTTTTTCCTGTCTTGGAATCGGATGATAAGCAACTTATTTTAATCATTTTCCCATCGCTTCTGACGTCAGCGTTACCTGGAAGCAAAACGTATCAAATCCAATGTGAGGTTACCCCGAAAAATGAAGTCAAGGAAACAGTGATGTCATCGTAAATGTCAGTTTATAGATAGACTACATCAGGAGTATATTTAGCTGTTAGTTCGATATCAAAGAATCTATTTATCAGGAAAGTTCTCCCTCGTTGTATAGAATTAATATAAAACAAATGAAAACCTTATCTGGACTTCAATCGCAAGGCAAACTTACGATTAACTTTAATGACTTCCTAAATGAAATCTGTTTTGTTACACTCCTGAAAACATGCTAAGTAACTCCTGAGTCAGAAATGATGACTCAGCGTGAAAGTACATTTATCTCCTCCGATTCAAGATCTGAAGATCTGGACCGTGGACTTGCGCTCGCTCTCCTCAGTTTTTCCTTCCAGAGCATTCCTTCCTTCCTTTCTTCCAAAGGGCAGTTGCGAAATAGCCGAGCGAGAGGCGTTGACGCCTACCAGGCCAGAGTTTTTATAGCGTGACCTCAATTTCTGAGCGACCACTTTATTTTCCTGTAGTGTCCATCGACCAACCTAGTATTGGTCATTCCCTTGAACAAACAACGCATAACTTGAGATCGAATCTCATCACCATATTTCTAAACTCCTGACGTTTCTACGGCGCGCCAGAGTGCGTGTTGGTTCATTCTCTCGGATATTCTATTACGGCGAGTATCTTGCCTTTCTATAATTTACCGCTGATTTTATTATCTCCTGGGTTGAATCAAAGCAAAGTGTGCCGATGTAATGAGAATATAAAGAAGTGAGTGGTGGGCGGTTTGTACGCCCTCTGATTCACTGTTTAGAAGCGATTTGTAGGATAGCTAATCTGTTGTAATTGTTTGTTTATGAGAGCCGTGATTGAGCGGCGAAGAGCCTCTGAGTGACCTCCCAATCAGCTTTGCGCCAGTTCAAAATGGATCGCGCTGGGAAGTGGAAAGCAAAGGATATATGTAATGTTCACTGAACCGTCGTGAGGGGATCGCGTCGGGATTATAATTTGGACGAAAGGTCAATTCATTACCTTTGCAGCAACAAGCCCCGCAAGTACCATTGCTTGCATAATTTCCAGGGGGTGATGGTCCGTCGTCTTCACCGTACGCATGCTTCGTGCATTAATAAAACCGAGGGAGCAATCTTATCATTCCCGAGTCGTTCTCGTTAAATCAGATTCTTATCATCATAAACGTTTGACCCTTCGACCCTCACCTCTTTTTTTTTCTTTCCTTTTTTTCTTTATGATCTGGAAATGTATCCCACGGGTTTGCCCATCCCCCCCCTCCCCTCTCGCCCCGTCCCCTCCACCCTTCTAGATCAATTTATAATCAAGCGTAAATAACGAGGATTCGCCTTCCAAAGATGGGTGGGGGTGGTCTGAGATGGCTTTGAGTGAAGGGATCCCAGCCATTATTATTATTATTATTATTATTATTATTATTATTAAATCAGTTGTATTATTATCATCATTAATACCTTCGCCAAGGAGTTTATGACTACGGTTCGGTTTGTATGTTTGTCGGTATGTTAGCAGGATTTCGCAGTTATGTGCGTATTTCTACTCATTTTTGACCGCAAGGCGGCCCTCGCGACTGGCAACAGATTATTTGTTTTAGTGAGAGATAGGAATGAAACGTTAGTGACCAGAGACCTTTTTTTGGGGGGGTGGGCCAAGGTTCGAGATTTGACGAACAGAAATATAACGACCGTCACCGTAGATTTGGCAAACAAGTTTAGAATAACACCAGAAAAAATATTCTACACAGGAAGTCTGACTGAAGGTTATGTTTCCCATTAACCTGTAGGAATTCGTTTGGATTTCGACTGCTAACAGGTGTTGGTCTCTCAAATTATGTGCCCCCTGGGTGTTTTTATAATTAATAATTGCTTCCGCTGTTTATATAAATAAACTTTGTATGCTTCCGTTGTTCCTATAAATAATTTTTACGGTACATGGTACATTAGGAACTGATCTTACCCTTGGGATGATTATTTTTTTATAAATGTTTTGGATGATCCCATAATGCTACATGTAAAAGTATTGAATGTACTTTAATTTACGTTTTTTTATGTACAAAACATTACGCCGATAATGAATGTGTTCATTATTATTTAAATTCAAAACTATATAGTTTTCATTTAAAGATAAAATGCATTATCCTTCACATTACCATCTATGAATATACAAATTAAACGTATGATACGTGAAGAACCTTATGTAAATAAGCCCATCAAATCGTATCTGTTGGGAAGTGTAGACTATGAAGCAAAAAGTGTTACGTAAAAAGACAGGGCCGAAAACTTTATGAACCACGATATATGTGTGTGTGGTGAGAAACGATTTTATTTATATGTAACTCACATTTGGATTAGCGTGCAAATTTCTCCCTGGGGTTGTGCAATTCTCGGCGAAATATGCGCGCTTTTGCGGGTGCGTTGTGATTATCTCCCTTCTCATTTATTCACCCCTCTGAACATTTGAACTGTACATGGCTGAGTTCAGGGCTTTCCCTCGTATTATACAGAAAATGATCCGAAAAGCGGTTACAGAGCGGGTGATTATTTCCCGCTCGGCCGGGTCGTGCCACCAGTGACATGAAAGTTACAATTCGTCTCAATGAAAGGCGCAGTTTCATTTTAATTGGTGTTTTGGTTTGCGATTTTATTAGTCGTTTTTTTTGTCCCTTTCTAGTTTTTCGATGATCACAGCTTTTGTTTCCTGTTGCCATCTACTCTGTATTGAAGTGAAATTCTCATTAAAGCACCGATTAGGATCTGTGAAAGTGTTTCGGCTACGCTGGAATCTCAGCGGATTAGAAAATCTTCTCAACATTTTTTAATAAATATCACTAATTTGACCTGATTACCCTTGAGCGTCGTAAGCGCTCAGGATAAATCCTCTTTTTCGCCGCGTTTTTTTCTTGTATCCTCTCGATGTTAGAATCAGGCTGCGTTAACGAGGGATCCATTTTTCTTTTAATTTGTGATGATACGCTGACACTAATTGTAGTCTTAAACATTCTACCGAACTATTTCCTCTGCCGCCTCAGAGTCTTTTCGGAATTTATTTGACGTGGATTCTGTGAAGTGAACTCGGAAAAGGTCAGGGATGATGCCCCGGTATTTGAAGAGGATTCGGGAGCGCCATCCATGTCTCTCACTTTTCCCAGGATTTCTTCTGGTCTTCTCTTCTCCTTTTCGTGATTTTTTCGCTGTCGTGTCGCTCACGACTTCAAGCAAATCCTTGCTTGTAATTACATGCGTGTTTGGGATAGATGATGCACATGCTGTGACATATATTGACGTCAGGCTGTCTTTTAGACTTAGATATTTCATATCTTCACAAGAGTTGCTCTCATGCAAAATCATTATTTTATTTAATTCATGTATTTTTATCTGTGTATGTGATAGTTCTTTCATATATATATATATATATATATAATATATATATATATATATATATATATATATATATATATATATCTATATATCTATACATATATATATATATATATATATATATATATATATATATATATATAGATATAGATATAGATATTGATATATATATATATATATATATATATATATATATATATATATCTATCTATATATCTATATATATATATATATAATATATAATATATTTATATATATATATATATATATATATATATTATAAGTATATAGATATCTAATATATATATAATATATCGATATATATATATATATTTATGTATCGATATATATATACATATATATATAAATTATATAATAGTAAATACTAAAATATAATACATCAATTTAATATATCTATATATATATATATATATATATATATATATTATATATATATACTATATATATAAGTCTGAGTTATGTTCAAGAACAAGTTCAGCATCTTTTTTTTCTGTTCTGTTGCCGTAGGCTGATCATCACGCTTTCTTCCTAAGAGCCATAGCACTGAGGCACTTGTTAATATTTGATGACTGTACGCCACCTTGAAGTTTCACTGCACTGAGAGCCCAAATCCTGCTGTTGCTTCCACACTGGCGAATAAGTTTCACTGTTTTATTTGTAACTTGAAGTTCGATCGATAGAAAAGTCTTTTTTTTTTCAGATTTGACACCCCTTGGCCTGATATATGCTAACCATCGCCATTTCCTGTAATAATAAACTAGGAGATGTTATAACGCTGCAAATAATTAACGCAATAAAAAGAAATTGGCACATTTTAGGGGAATATTATTTCACTTGATGGGCCAAGTATGTTGAAAATAAACATAAGAGCTACAACAAATCAAAACGTCTCCATCACTTCGTGTATGGGACTTAAATTCAAAATTACGAGACATATTTTGTTGTGATAAGTTGAGAATGACAGTACCGACAGACAAATATTTTATGGGAACTTTCACCACCAATACGTACGACCAATAAAGTGTGGAACAGATAACACGCGTCGCATTTAGAATCCGCACACACTTCCTTTCAGCTTTACAATATAACTTCTGTAACCAGCAACTTTCCAGCTTATTGAGAATCATACTTTCTCGATACGTTATTGGTATGTGCACAAAGTTTCTTTTCTTCTTGTACATCTCAAGGTTACCCACTCAATTGATTTCATGGCGATATTTATCATTTTTGCTGATATTCTGAAGCACCTGTTAATGCAGTCCAGATATACAAGTTGTATAATATATCCAAGTTCATGATACCAGAGGGAAAAAAACAGCTAAATAGAATAAAATGAAATACAGTTTTCCCGCGTATTACCCATTCAAATGAGTTCCAGTCTAACGTGTAATTTCGCTTTATTACATACCAAAAGCTACTTACCATCGTTAATGTCCAATGAACCATGACGTATTCTCGTTTTTCATCAAGCAGGAAGATGAAATTCGTTGTTCTATTATACCTGCAATTATTGTAAATTATTCAGTTATCAGCCGTTTATTTGTTTTGGTTCATGTGGCAGAGTAAATGAAAAATACGAACAAGTATGCTTTCAGGTCTGCAATTCGATAGGGCTTAAGTCTGGGAGTTTGTAGACTAGAAAATGCAGCCACTTTGTAAAGGCAAAAAGTGGTGACGCTCAATCGGCTTTATCTGCTTCATTCAACAAAGCTCTTGTGCTGGCTTTGAGCACCAAGAGTATATTGTTGTTGTACGCATTTCTTATCGCTTACTTTGGTGATAATAAGTTAGGGTTTAGCAATGTAGTTGCATGCTTCATATACAGCAGTAATAATGTAAATTTGCGGCACTTAGTAGTGAAAATTATATAAGATAGAAAAATATTATTATGCTAATTTGTGAGTTACTGAAAAATATTAATATACTGATTTGTGAGTTAGTGTTTCATGAAACGCTTCATTTTGTTTATCGTAAGATAACGGTGGTTCATGACTTGTCCGTGGTAACGCTGCCTTTGAGATAATAACAGAACAAACTCTAGTTCCATGTTTATAATGGATTTGTGATAATGCAATGTTTATTTACACTTCATTATTTAAGATTTTGAGAGAAAGAAAGAGCAACTTGTTATGTGGAGAGCTTTCGTATTTACACTCAGATTATGACTTCGCTTTATGATGTGATTATTTTAAGGCTGTCCAGTATTGCTATCAGTTCTTGTGACGTAGTGGAGTACCGTATTGCGAGTATCCCTTGCCATTGAGAATTGACATGATGTAGGTCATAAGAAAATGACTGGTGTGGCAAAGTGTGACCTTATTTCCTATCTAGAGCGATTACAATAAAACACTTCTCTTATTTAATGTGCAACTTAAAATGCGCGCACACCATGAGCGGCGTCTGTTTCGATCGTAAATTTAAGTTTGGGAAATAGACTTGTTTAGAGTCCGGAATAAACAGTTATGTACGTGTCAATTAGATGCACACGAGAAAAATTGCTGCCACTTGTATAAAATGAATATTACACCCTTACATGTTATCAGAATATTTGGTAGTGATATAATGACATAACAGCACAAGGGTTTATTTGTATCAATATTAAAATTAAGTAGTGATAAGTATACGCTCATTCTAATGCAGCAAATTCATATTAAACCTATAATTTTCCTTCACAAATTCCAGTGAATCTGCAATATTCTATCAGTCCTCTTACGCAACACAGGACAACGGTCAAGCAGTGATTAAACATTAAAAAGAAAAGAGGTAAAGAAAGTAAGGCGGATGCCAATAAAAAGGACGAAACGCGAGGGAGCGATTGGTGCATCTAATGGTGAGCCAATTGGCCGATTGCCCACGAAACTCCACTAGTCCGTGAGGACGAGGAGGATCTGAAACCATCAAATGACCTAGACTCCATCTTGCTGCTGTGACCGTGTTGAGTCCTGATGACCGGCTACGGCACGACAACTTTAACTTAAAATCGTGTTTGTCTTTCGTACACAGTGATAATTGAGAGAGGAAAGAGGAGGAGAGGGGAAGGAAGGAAGGAGGGGGAGGGGGAGAAGGGGTGAGAGGAGGACGAGGAGGAGGGAGAGAGAGAGACGAGAAAGATGAGAAGGAGAGAGAGAGAGAGGAGGGGGTTGGGTGGTGGCATTTGAGGATACCATCTCCGTTACAGATCGGGTCAACTTAAATTATCCAATGAATTCATTGAGTTAATTGCACTCCTTGGCCCCAGCCGCATCTCTCTCTCTCTCTCTCTCTCTCTCTCTCTCTCTCTCTCTCTCTCATGCTTTAGCAGAAGGACGTTCACTCCACGACTAAGACGACCTAGGGCTATATCCCCAGCGAAAACGGAGCGGTATGGGATTCGTTGGACGTCAGAATACCTTTGCTTGCTAGTAATGTTTTACATGTCTCGTTGTGTTGAATACGAATATCAAATAGGTTCACACATGCCAGAGCGTGTGCATAGTTCTAAAGTTTATATATACATATATATATATAATATATATATATATATATATATACATATACATA
>NC_087213.1:75242801-75260301 GCF_015104395.2 Macrobrachium nipponense | reverse complement strand
ATGTCCCCTCGTATTTGTAAGCAGATAGACATCATTGGGTTAAACTGAGTTGATACGTGGCTGATTATGTGGGTTGTAAGTCGCCCCTTCATTTAATAGGATGATAGGTCTACATTGCAGCTCATTTAATCAAGCGTTAGGGTCGATCGACCGGTAAATGTCGATGCTGTGATGAGAATTCGTTAAAATTCTCGCCGTCCCCTTCGCGACGATCTTGACCTAGAATGCTCCTAAACGAGTATCCTGCGCGTTTTTATAGGGTGTTAAGGACCTTTAGGAATTTAGGCAGAATCAAGTGGTTAATCGGGAACTTTGTGTGAATCTATATTTATAAAAAAATAAATAATAAAAAAAAATTCTTGTCCTGAGGAGTAAACCTTTAGTGTATCATAGCTAGTGATCTTCCCTTATTAATTGAAATGCAAGGAAAATGTCTATTTTCTTCATTCCAGCTGAATAAAAAAAATCAATCTGGCCAATTCATAAATCGTTACTTAATGAATTTGCAGCCATTTGCAACAGTATTGCTGACTGACTACATAGAAAATTCAAACAAATGTTTATTTGTTTGAAGCTTGCATGTATTTAGTCAGTAATGGCTGCAAACCCATTAATAACGATTTGGAAATATCAGTAGCAATACATTAAAGGTCTACTCAGGACAAGAATATTTCTTTTGTTGATGTTTTTTATATATATATTTTCATTTAAATTAATTTTTACTGAGAAACTAATCAGATTCCCGTTCGGGAGGAAAGATGTTTAATATGATTCTGTTAAAATAACACTTGAGATTTTCAAGAATATTGTAGGTGTTTGTCCTCATCCACATTATTGAATCGTCACTCTGTTCAACATGCTGTTGATGATTGTGTGATATTTACGGTACAAAAAATTTGTTCTTATTACTCAAAATATTAAATTCGCCTCTCAAGAAATACAAAATAGACTAAACTTTTCTATTAAGAAACTCCTAGGATATGAAACGTAATCTTCTCTTGGTTATTTAAATGCTGTCTGTCTAGCAGTTAATGAAACTAGCAAATATATGTATGCAGAAATTATGTATGAAAATTCGTATATTATCTAAGTCTACGGGCTTAACCAGCCTCGTTTCACGGGCAGAACCAGCTCCGTTTCAGGGAATCCCTTCTCACCCCCACCCCCTTTTGGGGGGTGGGGTATGAAACCCCATTATGAACCATCTTGGGGGTCCCCACTATAACCCTGCCAAGTTTCATTCCCATCGGACCAGTCGTTTGGCCGTGATTGAATGACAGACGGACGGACAGATGTTACACCCATTATAGTAAGATATGCAAAAAATAATAATAATAATAATTTTAATAATAATTATAAACTTACGAAAATTTTTTTGTTTCTTTTCAGACACCATACTAATACAATTCAAATTTTTATAGCTAGCTTCCCATTAGAGGCTGCGTGTCACAAGCAAAGTATTAGATATTTTTTCTCCCGTTTCACTTTGCTTCTGAGTTCTTGCAGTGCTTCCTCAAGTCTTATTCCTCTCCTATGTAACATGAACTTGCAAAGTTTGTTAACTGTGTCCAGCAAAATTGATAATCGCTTCTTATTAAGAATCTCACAAAAATACATTTTAACCAGTGTGACCTAATGTATTTGTTAAGCATATTGTTACTTGTGATTAATCCACCCCCTAAATAAGCATATCTTAGTTTTACCAGACCACTGAGCTGATTAACAGCTGTCCTAGGGCTGGCCCGAAGGATTAGATATTTTTACGTGGCTAGGAACCAATTGGTCACCTAGCAAGGGACCTACAGCATATTGTGGGATCCGAACCACATTATATCGAGAAATGAATTTCTATCACCAGAAACAAAATTCCTCTGATTCCGCGTTGGCTGAACCGAGAATCGAACTTCGGACCACCGGATTGGCAGGCAAGCGCGAAAACCACTCGTCCAACGAGAACATTATCATATGTAGTTTCTTGTTCCTACTCTAGGCATTATCTGTCGGAAATGCCGATAAAGTCAGCGCAGGACTTGCGGACCGTTCTAAAAAGTCAGACCAGGGTATCTTCATCCAGCATATTTATGTAGGAACCATTAGCGAGAGGTGCTGGACAGCGGAAAGTCTGTACGTGGCCTTCATTACTTGTTTATTACCGTGTCTATGAAAACGAAATATATGCATATGGATACACATTGTGTTTTCTTTGATAGGGTTACCTCCCTTCCCGTGTAGCTAGTACATGAAGCGGCAATGTTCAGGTTTTGTGTACAAAGGGGTTATATATACATACATACATACATACATATATTATATATATATATATATATATATACATATATATATATATATTAATATATATTGGTACACACACACACACACACACACACACACACATATATATATATATATATATATATATATATATATATATATATATGTGTGTTTGTGTGTGTGTGTGTGTGTGTGTGTGTGTGTGTAGATAGAAAGAGGGACAAGTAAAGCGAAGCTGACTTTGACCGTTAGATGTTTTAGACTGGATAAGTTCTGTCTCCTCTGTTGCGCCCATTTTCAGGGCATACCGGAAATGGTCCCATCTTGCCAATGGGCCAAACGGCCCTTAAATTCCAGTCCGAAAGTAAATGTTTCCATTCCCATGAACATCCAGATACCCAAACTCTTTTTCGTATGAGAGCTGCATAAGAATGTGCAGCGGTCTCACATTACCCAAGCCTTTTCACCTGGAATGCTAAACGAGGTGCGTGTGATTGCCGTTGTGTTGAATTTTAACAACATTCATGTTGATTTCGACGGCTGTCGCTGGGAGACATAGGCGTCTTGTCACTTCATAAGAGGAGAAAAATATTGCTGGGTCGTAAAGAGTCTCTGACCAATTTAATACAAGCACTGGCGCCACAAGTGCTCAGTTTTTGTCTTTTCGGATTGCATAGTCGCAATTGGTTTGTTATATCTTTCTCACCTTGGGAGCTGATCCATGTTCGGTATGAAGGATATTTCTACCTGGCATCTGCCTGTACGTCAGTGGTGAGATTCATTTTTTTTTTATATAGATTACACGTTTATGTATATGTTCATTATAAATATTCATATATAGACACACACATATATATATAATTTATGTAGACACACACACACACACATATATATATATATATATATATATATATATATATATATATATATATATATATATATAATTTATGTATGTATATATAAATGTTGTTTGCTGTTCATATGTACAGTATATGCATATCTCACACATGATTATATATATATATATATATATATATATATATATATATCTATATATATATATATATATATATATATATATATATATATATATATATATATATATATATATACTATATATATATATATATATATATATAGTGTCTATATATTGGTAAGTGAGAGAGTGAATGGGTTTTGTTGTGTTTTGCTAAAAAGGCCCTAACTATATCAGTTCTCAAAATGAAGTGATATTTCTTATATTAATTTTAGGGTTAAATACTTCCTCGTAAGTAGTTCTGAGATTTTAAATAACCTAATTTGTTTTGTCTCCATTATTTCCTCAAAGTGACGTTTCAAGAATATAAAAAGGTTTTAACGGTGAAATGGAAATTTATTAAAGTTTGGAAATCTTCCCTTTTTAGTTTTCTGTAAAAGACAACGTTTGTCCCAGCTTATCCGTCCACCCTCAGATCTATAAAACTAATGAGTTTAGTGGGCTGCAAATTGACATTTAGATCATCCACCCTGTAATCATCAAACATACCAAATGGCGCCCATCTAGCATCAGTAGTTTTTATTTTATTTAAGCTTCAAGTTAGCCATGGATCGTGCATCTGGCAGCGCTTTCCTGAGGCAAGGGACGCAACATCACTCTTCCTCATTTGGTGAGCAACTGAAGGGCTGCCGGTCATACTTCGATTCATTATTTATAGATAGTTGCTGGTTTATACAGCATTATACGTTGTACAGAAAACTCGATTGAGCAGAAGAAACTTTGGCGCATTTTTTACTTTTTTTTATATTTGTCGAACTGTTTGATTTTTGTTAATTGTTAAGCGGATAATTCTTTATGTAAAGTTTGGCAATAATGATTACAGATATCATTATTAAGCGTAAGAAAAAAAATTGTCAATTTCAGACGATTGTTTTCGG
Source organism: Macrobrachium nipponense (assembly GCF_015104395.2). Taxonomy (NCBI): domain Eukaryota; kingdom Metazoa; phylum Arthropoda; class Malacostraca; order Decapoda; family Palaemonidae; genus Macrobrachium; species Macrobrachium nipponense. The sequence goes on along the minus strand of NC_087213.1, from coordinate 75,256,116 downwards.
GAAATTTCGCTAAGAATTTTCTTAGCTTATTCTCATTGTCAATTCTGATCAAGCTTATCAGGCATTATAATGAATTTAGTTTTAAATAAATACAGTATGACAAAGTTGTTTTATTTTTGAAAATCTGCTATAATTTTTAAAACTGAGAGAGAGAGAGAGAGAGAGAGAGAGAGAGAGAGAGAGAGAGAGAGAGAGAGAATATGAAATTTGTAGCAGTTACACTTTCATGCAGCGCAAATCCCTGAACTTCTGGACGGGTGGACAAAAACTAGCCGGCACGGGCGACTGGGTAGTGGGATGGTCATTCACGTATCACAGATTATTTAAACTGCGTTTCGATCAACTCTCATTTGTCCCTTTCTACAAGGATACTCGTAAGTGGGGTCTACGTCACTCAGCGGTAAATGACTTGAACTTGCCTTGTTTCGAAAAATCTCCTTCTCCTACAATAATACAGGGAATAATGGCTGAGGAACAGAGATGTCGAGAAGAACAAAAGGCGGTGATGACCGTATGTTCCTACGTTTGTTTGACGATGCTTAGATCCTGCAGCAGCAGCAGGGACGGCGGCGGCGGCCTTCCCCAACGTCCTTGGAACTGGTGACGACGTGGTGACGTCATCTTCATTCTAAGCACAGTCCAGTGTGATGAAGCCGGTTAATGGCTTATTTGATTTATTTCCTCGGCTCTGCCTATGGCCTTCTCTATATCGTTACGACCGCTTTGTTGCAAACTTTTAACTTATGACATACTGCCTTGCATACTTCATCCTTCTTTGTATCTATCTATCTATCTGTATATATATATATATATATATATATATATATATATATATATATATATATATATATATATAATAGTGTGGATGCTCATTGATTTGGTATGCTAAGTATTCCTTCCTTATTATAGTATGAGTTATATTATATATATATATATATATATATATATATATATATATATATATATATATAATATATATATATATTTTATATATATATATGCCAAGTATTTTCATTTTGAGAGGCGCTTTTAATTAGAATCATTTGTTACGAAATCGCCAGGTATCACGACGGAAACGCTCCCTTTCCTTCAAGATCGTTATACCTCCCGAACATAACGTCCTCTTTCCGTTACTCCCGATATTTCGTTAATCTTATTTTCATTTTGGGTTCCCCAATAATTTGTCTCATAAATCTTTTCGTATTAATTTCACGTCGTCACGAAACGCGTCGGAGATTCACCTTCGGATCGATAACAGAAATCAAAGCAAGGGAAGAGCTCCGTTTTATATACACTCCGAAATAAACCAGTTTAAAAGGAAATTACCTGCCAGATAGATAGATAGATCGCTTGCAGTCTCGTCACGTAGGCACTTTTCTCGCAGGTTGGGGCTGTGTGGTCTGTGGATTTATAGCAATATTAGTAATTCGCTTATTTCATATACTAACAACTGCAGCTGTTCTTGAAGTATATATTTTCTCTAAATTGTATAATGGGAAGTTGAAGTTGAACAAATCGGTTCGTAATCTGTTAACGGGAACCGCTGCATTATTACGCAGATTTTAATGTTAGAATTTTTGATACAATTTAATACTGATTGCTGTTCGTATAAGATCATGGAATTTGATAAGAACATTTTAGCTTCAAATTTTGTAATATTTAAGAATAATATGACAGCATTTAATATTAAACATTACAGATTGTTTGGAAAGCTCTCTTAATATTTTATAGCTGAAAAGAATTCAAGACGAGTGTTGACATCGTTTATAAAAAAAAAAAAAATTGTCCGCATCGCCAAGAAAACAAATGTGTTTGGATAACCAAAATAAATCATTCTTGTATTTATTTTATTGTGACCCAATTTGTACAACCAACTACTAAATGTTCTGGTCCATTCCTCTAGAGTTATTTGAACGGAATATTAAACAGCAAAAGAACAGTCATTATAAAGAAATTTCGCGCAATGTATATGAAAACTAATTCGATATATGAATTAAAAATGAGAGAGAGAGAGAGAGAGAGAGAGAGAGAGAGAGAGAGAGAGAGAGAGAGAGATGTGTGTGACGCGTGCAGTCAATATAAAAAAAAAAGAATGTTGAATAAAGACAAAGGTGACGCATCCTGGGCTCAAGCACAGAGTTTGCCTCCAGCGAAGCACGAAAAGACAACAATTACATCTGTGATTCCCACGGCTGTGTTTGCATCCACCTTAAAGGAACAAGATGTTGAAAGCTCATACCCTCCTTCGAGAGCCTCACATATTTTCTTCTTTTCTCTCTTTCTTGTTTTCTACATACCTACTCTCTCTCTCTCTCTCTCTCTCTCTCTCTTCTCTCTCTCTCTCTCTCTCTTCTCTCTCCTTTTCTTTTCGATTCATCCTCGGTTATTCCAGCGTCTTTTGCCTCTTCCATTCCCCTCCTTATCATCTCCATTATCTCTTGCCATCATTTATTTTCCTTAATCCCTGCAATGTTATTGTCATTCCTGACCTATATTCTCTACAATTATACTAGAAAAAAAGGGTTAAGAAAAAGTTAATTCGATTATGTTCCCTTTTCTCCGGCTGTGTAATAAAAAAGGAAAAGATAACAAAAAAGCTACAAAACAGACTGTAATCGCCCTATTTTCTTGTCTCTCTTTAACCAGTAATTTTTTCCTACCTGTGTACCCTCGGGGTAATCGACGGAGTATTTTTAGCCATTTTAATCACAGATGATCTGAGACCCTCCTCCGTTACCGAAGCGAGATCCGGCTTAAGATGAGAAATAAAAAGCTCTTTTATTCGTTCGTCAGTACATCTGTTATTCTTGTTTTGCGGTTTCTTGTTCATGAATTGTAGTTGCTATTCGGCAATTGTGTAGCTCTGAATACGCTCACACGCACCCATATATAATATATATATATATGTATTTATATATATAATATATATATATTATAGTATTATATTATTATCTATATGATGTATATAATGTGTGTGTCTTTTTATTTGTGTGTGTGTATAAATAAACATTTACGTAATATAGTGTCGTGTACTCTGTATAGGTTATTACACAATAGTATTCCAATCTCTTCATTGTTATTGTCGAGAGCTTTGTTTTTTTAATAAGTGTCATTGAATATTTCACTTTTCCTCCTCAATGAGGTCATTGCATATTTCACTTTTCCTCAATGAGGTCATTGAATATTTCACTTTGCCTCAATGAGGTCATTGAATATTTCACTTTTCCTCCTCAATGAGGTCATTGAATATTTCACTTTGCCTCAATGAGGTCATTGAATATTTCACTTTTCCTCCTCAATGAGGTCATTGAATATTTCACTTTGCCTCAATGAGGTCATTGAATATTTCACTTTTCCTCAATGAGATCATTGAATATTTCGCTTTTCCTCAATGAAGTCATTGAATATTTCACTTTTCCTCAATGAGGTAAGGGGATAGACTTGGATAATTTAACAATCACACACTATTTTTGCAGCTTATGCATCTTTCATTTCTGCTTTGAAATCGACAAAATATCTACGGGAAGTGGGAAACAATAATAGAATCTGTCTTTGTATGTTTCAATCTTTCTTTATTTATTTTATTTATGTGGAAGACCTATTGACACCACGTCTGATGTCGAGCGTAAAGGTTAGCGGAACTAGACCGCAGACAAGACGACCCTGTGGAAGGTCATCAAGTGATTCACATCCTGAAGTGTTCTAGGGACAATTACGTCCTTCTAGGATTCCCTAAGAAGGTTCATACGTATGCTGGCACAGTAATAAATAGCAATTAATCCATTTTTTCATCTTAAAAGGATGTTTTAACTATTCCCCTCTTACGTCATTGTTATTACGGATATAGAGTTAATTCTTGCATTGTCTTTTGGCCTTTTCTCTTGTACTCTGCTTTATATTACTTATACTGTGGAAATATTAAGTGGATATTTTCTTTGTTGTAATTTGGAGGACATAATGTAAATAAACCAAATAGTGGTTTGTATAGCTTATATTGTACGTTTATTGTTAAATGGAAACGGAAAAGTAAAGGTACAGAATTGTAGCCATAGATATAATTAACAGTTTAAGCTCCTTACCTTCAGGGTTTGAATGGATATGCCTACAAATAGAGCAATTTTTGTTATATCAGATTATGCCAAGGTTAGTAAAACAACGAGGTATTCGTATGAACATAAATCACGGTCCATTCATTGGGAATTCCTCTCTTTCCTGAATGGTATGACTAATACTAAGCAACCTTTCCCACGGAGTGAAAAAAAAAAATCAAGTATGGGATTGGCTTCAGATCATAAATAACAGCTAACCCTCCCCTCCCCCGACTCTCTCTCTCTCTCTCTCTCTCTCCTCTCTCTCTCTCTCTCTCTCATTTGTAACTGAAGCTTCATCGTCCCTTGGGGGTAGAATGACATCATCGTATAAAGTAATTTCGGAGGAGGCCACTCAATTTGTGGGTTCTCAGAAATGAATTGATTTTTTATGCTTATGTTCAGCGCTTATTTTAGGATTTCGGAGAAAATGTGATAATTTAGGACGTACATAGATGTATATATATATATATAAACGCACTCGCACACACACGCATACGTATATATATATATATATATATATATATATATATATAATATATATATATATATATATATATATATATATATGAATTTTTGTTACATCACTGTGATTCATATACACGCATAAGCTACAAATGTCCTTTCATTATCCAGTTCGCTTTACCTCTGGAATTAATATATTTTCATATGTGTGTATGCATATATATATATATATATATATATATATATATAGATAATATATATATATATATATATATATATCATGGGATAATGTGGCGACGGGAAGTGTCTTTTCTTGCTGGTCATTTATCCAAGTTCTCACCAAAACCCAGTCTTACTTATTTTCTGGTCATATGACTTCAGAAACTGCGTGCATTCTTAGTATAGTGATGGTTTTATATTTCCGACACCCTTTCATAGGGGATCTGCACTGAAACTTGTTTTTGGTCAGACATTAATAAAATCTCGGAAAGTGGGGTGATGGTTGTAGAATTCCAAACCGGATTGCAGTTCATTACCTCACTTGGGAGAAATTAGTTTTGCTATGTGTTTCACTAATGATGAGTGACGTGTAAAAGGAGGCCTGAATAAAGAACGGTGTGGGCTGTGTAAGTGATAAGTGAGGTAAGTAATATATGTGATACAGCTTTTAAGTGTTTCAGCGACTTCGTTGCTCAACCGTGGAATTCCGTGGTCTTAGCCGTTTCGCTTTGTAGTCTCCATTCACTTATCTTTGGCCCCCATGAAAGAACCATTCAGACCATTCCTTTGCCCCACCCATTGCGCCACAAGTCCATTCCTCTCTAGCTCTCTCTCTCCATCCTCTCGCTCCTATCCTTCTCTCTCTCTCGTCTCCTCTCCTCTCTCTTCTCTCTCTCTCTCTCTCTCTCTTATGTTGTTATATAAAATAGATTTGATATGCATGTGTTTATGAATTTTTTAAAAATTATATATATATATATATATATATTATATATATATTATATATATATATATATATATACATATATATATATATATTATATATATATGTGTGTGTGTGTGTGTGTGTGTTGTATGTAAACATATACGTATGTGTATACACACACACACACGCACACACACACACACATATATATACATGTAATATATATACACACATATATAATAGTGTGTGCGAGCTTGCGCACGAGTGCCTTTTTCCACCTTGTACCGACTTCTGTTTATATTCCGCATTATTAGTGGGTATCTTATCACAGTGAAGGCCGCCGGATTACAACTGGACTTTGTAGTTTCTTCGCTCCCTGTTCCCACTGACTCAGCGCGCGTTCTATCATCTCTATGATAAGACGACTAAAAACCGACTAGTGACGGATGGCGTCCACTGCATATATGTTTATCACATTTTGATACGCAACGGCGCAGGTATTTCCCGTTTACACTAGAACAAATATATTATACGCAGATATCCAGGAAGCTTATTCCGCTTTGATTTGAGAGGGGGGGGGGGGGGGGTGGTTGCGGGGTAGACTTTAGTAACGTTAGCCTTCCGGTTCTGGGCAAGTGTTTTTCAAATGAGGCTGGTAACCCCTTGATCTTCTTAACCCTGATTGGAACCGTCATGTAAGTATTACTACCAGGTGTATAATTCCCTTTGTAGGTCAGTAAAGGCTTCCCCCCCCCTTTTTCTTATAAGAGCGTGACCATCTGTCCGTCCTCACCCAGGAGTCGAACCCTGGAACGCTGCTTCGGTAGGCAAGAATTTTACCAATCACACTTCGAGGCATTTACACACACACACTCACATAAATATGTCGGTGTATTTATACTCATGTTTTTTTTTTTTTCGTCTCTGTCTGTCTGGTAACAATTGTGACGTTCGATATTAAAGACAGCAGTTGTCTAGTTTGTTGATACATTTTGATTTTGCATGTATCAAATGAAAAGTAAATCTAAACTAAGTAACGTAGTCCTCTTGATGACAGAATGTCGTTTATTCTGTTACCGACTCTCCAGCCACTAGAAGTTCATAGAATATAATGTTGACTCTAGGACAATGGGAAACTATGTTCTTTATTCCTTGCCTTTCTAAATTTTATTTCCAAAGGTGAAAGGCAGATTTATATGTTGATCTCATCCGTTCTTGTTTGGAACAATATTTTAAAAATTAGTGCTTAATTATTGTTTCTCAACCTGATGAGAATGAATCAAAGGAAATATCTCCAACCAATAACAGTATGCCATTTCTTTTCGTCGCATGGTACTTTGTGTCTCATTGCTTTCAATATTATGTGGTCATTGTTCTTGTGACTTCAAGGAGAGAGCTTCCTCATGTCTGTATCTTGCCCTCTGCTGCCACGGTTCGTAATTTTAGTGTAAAATTTTCCGTCACTGAAGTATCGTGTCATTCGCTTTCCTGGGGTTCAAACCACTACCCTTTTTTCTTACTCTAATTATCCGAAATTAAAAGGGCCTAGGAGACAGTGAGTTTAGTCATTATGGTGGTCTACTTCAAACGTGTTCTTTTAACAAGTACCTGAACGGCAGCCCATGATTTGTTTGCTCTGTTATAGTCGTTATTATCATCTCTATTACTGTTTACTGAATACAGGCTGTATAGTCCAGGAACAGCCCCTTTGCTGAGAATGCAAAGGAGAAACAAATAAAGTATTGCTGGTGTAAGCTGGTTTTGACTTAATTTATCCCCATAGGTAATAAGACGTTTAAGATTTTGCAACACGTAACAAGATTGTTCCATATTTTCCAGGCTAGCAAATACATTTCCTGGTTCACAAAGTTTCATATTTTCCAGGCTAACAAATATTTTTTCTGATTCACAAATACATTTCCAGGCTCACAAATATGTGTTTTGGCTCTTAAATAAATTTAAAACTCGTTTAGTTTTATAAAGATTATTTGGAAAGTGGGCAAAAAAAGAATAAAACTGAATAATGACAGACTCTCAGACTTCACAGACCTGTGGGAATTTACTGTGATTAAAATAAATGCTTTTGGGATTCAAGATTACAGCAAAAATGATAGCTGATGTATGCCACAGGTAGATCATTTTTTTTATAGCAGTATGTGAAAGACATATGGAAGTATCCTTTTGGTTGATCAAAAATGAGTCAAGTTTCAGAGAAGGACTAATTTCACGGTGGGACAGGAGACGTTCTATTCAACAGAATTCTTATCAGATACGTCAAAATATTATTAATACAGTATTTTTATATACAACAAGCATTCACATGTACAATCATGTATGTATAACAAACATTCAGTTGCATAATCGTCCTTCTAGTTGTTATTGTTGAATATCTAATAATTATATATATATATGTAGTATATAGCTATATATATATATATATATATATATATATATATATAGATAATATATATATATATATATCTATATATATATATATAATTATTATTATATATATATATAATATAATATTCATAATATTATACACATATATATATGTGTGTGTGTGTGTGTGTGTGTGTGTGTGTATAACCGTGGTGGCGTGATTAGTAGCATTCTTTCCTACCATGCGAGAAGTCCCAGATTCGACTCCTGGACGAGAATGAAGGATGGACGGGCCTGTTACAAACTCGTGCTCAGTTGACCTAGGCAAAGGATTATGAATCTCGTAATTAGAAGACATTGGCTAGTAATCTTGCACCAAAAGATTTGCTTTAACTGGAACTCCTTTCATGAAAGAGAATTATTCTAAAAAATATTAGATTTTTTTATTAATAATATAATAATTAATTTATTAATAAAATATATTTATAATATATATATATATATAATATATATATATATATATAATATATATATATAATATATATATATATATATATATATTATATATTCGGGAACACTTCTCTTTCATGAAAGGAGTTCCAGTTAAAACAAATCTTTGACACGAGATTTTGTGTGTGTGTGTGTGTGTGTGTACAGAGTGTATATATATATATATAATATATATTATATATATAGTATATATATATTATATATTATTATATATACATATATATATATATATATATATATATATATATATAGTATATATATATAATAGTAATTTCTTAATTAGACGATATAAGCGGACTGCAGCACGATCTGTAAGAAATGATGCATTTTTTTTTTTTTTGACGTCACGTAGCAGCCATATGACTTTGTAGAATGAATTACAGTTCTTGCCGCACATTGGACCTCCCTACACATACTTAATCCTTATGAATAGGAAATTTCATTTCACGTTGCTAGGCTTTGTTAATCAGAGACCTTAAGGGTGCAGTATGTAGAATGGGCGCAAAATTGTACACACACACAATTGCACGCACACACACACACACACACACACGAACGCTGTTGTACACGCACGCTTTAACCTACATGCCCGGACACTCATCTCCTGTCCGCTCATGCGTACTCCCTTGGCAATAGATTTCAATTTTCCACTCAAATTATAGGATTTGCCAGATGCGGCAAAAAATATAGAACCAGGTTTTTGTCTACGCGGTTTTCTCTCTAACCCCTCCCTCCCTCCCTCACTCCCTCCTCCCTCCCTCCCTCCCTCCCCTCCCTCCCTCCCTCCCTCCCGTGCTCGGGGGTTGGGGTGGCGAGGGGCTTGGGGCTCCGACTACACTCGTTTTGGTCCTTCCTTATTCTTCTTCATATTGACCCTTCTTCAAGAGGTGCTGAAATAAGGCTGAAAGAGAGAGAGAGAGAGAGAGAGAGAGAGAGAGAGAGAGAGAGATAGAGAGAGAGAGAGAAGAGAAAGAGAAAGAAGAGAGAGAGAGAGAGAGAGAGAGAGAAGATACCTTAGTGGCTTTCAGCTTCATTGGTCCGAACTGAGTTCTTCTAGTCCGAAGCATTGAAAAGTCCTATGATTTAATGAGGGCGGATCAGGTCCTTAAAGGTTTCGGATTGTAGGGTTACTGTTGTTGCTTCGTTGTTTTCCAAGATGGGGATTTTCATCTCAGGGTGCGGCAGGAAATGATTTCCTCGCACTCGTTAATTGCAGAATTGTTTAGTTTTCCTAGTTGGTATAATTTGTTGAATAAACTTAATTACGTAACCCTATTTATTTGAGTTCGTTTGTTTTTAAGCAGTTTAGCTCATCTTTTGTTATTTGATATATAATCATATGTATTGATACTTCGTAATTTTTTATTTAGTGAAAGTAATTGGGACATATTTGGGAGACAATATTGCTAAAATTTCATCTTTTTTATTGCGTTTGTTTCGATGTAATAAATTCTTCCAGTCTGCTTTAGGGAATTAGATAAACTCTGCTTTTGCGTCATCGAGAACTAGAGATGTAAATTCTTTAATTTTTAAGATTTCTCACCCATTAAAGTGAGCATTAAAAGTTTGCCATAGTTGTCTTAACATTATCACGCTTTTCGTAAAAACATTATTTGGAGATGATTGACAAATTACTTATTATGTAATAATGCTTCGACTACTTTCACCTGTTACTGGAAAACGTTGTTACTAGTAACACTGCAAAATGATATGGTGATGTATCCATAATTCTGAGAAAGCGTATTTGTTCATAAATTATCCCGTAACATAATCGCCTCTCTCTCTCTCTCTCTCTCTCTCTCTCTCTCTCTCTCTCTCTCTCTCTCTCTCTCTCTCATATGCGAAAAGGTGTTTCAAAGGTTTGTATGCAGTCGGTGTTCCTCTCTTTTGTGTTAGTTGCCGTCCGTATAAATTGGCTGCCAATAAATACTCGTATCGTTGTTAGTATCGGCTGCTTTGGTCGTTTTTCCCTATTTATCTCTTTCTCAAAACGTTTTTTCTGCTCCCTTATCTCTGTGGGTGTCAGTTTTACGAGGGGTATCAGTCTGGCGCTATGGCCGTTTCTGCTGTTTTTCCCCGTTCATCTTTCGTGTTATTATTATTATTATTATTATTATTATTATTATTATTATTATTATTATTATTATTATTATTATTATTATTATTGTTGTTGTTGTTGTTGTTGTTGGCGTTGCTGGTTTTTTGTTGTTGTTATAAGTAATACCAATAAAATTAGCAGTAGTAGGAGTACTAGTAATAAGTGTACTGGCAGCCGCAAAAGTTGAATTGTTCGTAGATATTGAAACGTCTTTATCTTTTCAATCATGGGTTTTGTCAGTTGCCAGTCATTCTGTTAATTTCCTTCGTAATTTCTCTTTCCTTGGAAGACGAAATTAATTTCTGACGGGTTGATTGATTCTCAAGCATCTCCCACGCATCTTCCTCGTCCAGAACCTCTGATAGATTTCCCTCCCCTCCGCTCGTCGTAAACCTTCCCCCTTTTCTGGCCGGCCCCCCCAACCCCCCTCCCCCTTCAGCCCATCTTTTCTCTCTCTCCATCATTTTCACTATCCTCCATCCCATTCTCCCCCCTTCCTTCATCCTCCCTCCATCATCCTTCGCGCTTGAGTGCGCTGAACAGATTTCAAAAAGAGAGTATTAGGTTGATTTTGGTGGGATGGATTGAAATTCTTCTGGGCATTGCAAAATATGGCGTTGTAGAATGCACCTCGACAAACAAGAAGTAGTCGTCTCTCTCTCTCTCTCTCTCTCTCTCTCTCTCTCTCGCTTTTGTAGGCTAATATTCGTTGATAATCTCTCTGTTTTGCAAGCTAATATCTCTCGATAATTTGTGTAGGTACCTAGTGTGTATCTTTTGGGTAGTGTAATACCTTTAGATAATATTTTAGTCTCTCTCTCTCTCTCTCTCTCTCTCTCTCTCTCTCTCTCTCTCTCTCTCTCTCTCCGGTTAGTATCTTGTTTATCTTTTGATACTTTTCTTCTTATTTTAAATATATATTTCCTTCATAGACAATATTTCAAATGTTATTCTTTTCTTATAATTAGCTGTATTAGAGTGTGCAATTCATTAGGTATTAATGAAATGGCTAATATTTTATTTCCTATCCATTGTTATCAAGAGTATTTTCGTAAGTAATGATAAATTTAATAAGAGCGCCTGACGAGGAGCCTTTCACACTACGATATGCTTGATGTTTGCAGTATCTTCATTTTATCAGGTCCGCAACTGACCTTGAGCAGCTATCATTAGGAACCATATAGAGGTAATCATTTGGAGGTGATTTACCAGCGATTCGTAAAATCACTTGCTCATTCATCACCTTTAGATTAGAAATGTTTATTGCATCTTACTTCAATTCTGTATTTTAGAAATGTATTTTAGAAATGATATTCTTCTAGGGACCAAGGTTTCTGGTTTATTTAATTTAATTTAATTTTTTTTTACATGGAAATTTTTTTTCAAGTGCGGCTTTATTTTATGTTCATGTGAAATTCTTTTGAGGCAACATTTATATCCGCGGTGTTGTTTTACTGAAGTCTACTATTTGCCCTGCCTGCGTTTCTTCTGCTCATGAAGTTTTATTCTTCATTTTTCTTTATTTTTCTTTTGGATGCCTGCCTTCCAGATAGCTTTTCCACTTGCGATGCCTTGAATTTCAGGGTCATCTCTTGCATGTCATGCTGTTGCATACATTCTGGGCCGTGAGCTATCGAATGCATTCACCAAGCATGACGTGGGTCGTGAATTCTGTTGATCTCAGTTGTTTTGCACTGCAAGATTTGTTTAAAGGAATTTAGCGTAATATTATGTTTTTATTTCATTTTTTTACCTTGCTTCGTATCTAAAAACGAAAGCCTGATACTGATCAGATAAGACTGTAGTACCTTCGGGTGAAGAATTATCGTCTCTAAGTCCTATAAATATCACGCGAATATTTATGATATTTGGGTTTTGGATTTTCTGTAAACTTTTCTAATACAACAAGAGGAAGGAAGATTACTTTTTAATCTTGCTACACTTTACTGAAATTTGTCGAATATGAAATTTTTCTTGTTGAATATTATTTTTAAAAAAAGTGTTTCTTGAGTGAATCTTATTTTATATTTAGATATCGTTTTTCTTGCAAGGTATAGTTTGCGACATTCTTGAATAAAGTTGTAATGCATCTAATTTTAACTGTGTTTTTACATACCCACGCACATACACACGCCAAAAGAGTGCCATGATACCGTACTATGCTATGCAGGAATTCGAGGTAAATCTCCAGCTTAGTTGAGCTTTATCATTCAGAAAAATATGTTGGCCGTTGGTTCTTAATATCTGTGCGCTGACTCAGATTCTAAAGATAAGTATTGGTATTAATGATTAGCAAATGCATATTGCCCAAGAGTAGTTTTGGTTTATTATTCGTTTTTCAGAATGGATCATATACTCATTTCAAATTCTTAACCGTATATGTACATATATGCATATACATTTATACATACATACATACATATACTATATGTACACATACACACACAAAGCGAATTATTGCTGTTTTGACTACAGTTATTGCATATGATATATGCACACACGCTTATATATATATATATATATATATTATATATATATATATATATATATATATATATATATATATACATATACATATGTATAGTGTATATAATATATATAGATTATAATATATATATATATATATTATAAAATAATTGTAGTTAATGGAGCACATCGTTCTATTTGTAATAAAATAAATATGTCAAACAGTTTGATAGAGGATGCTGATTAAGACAATGGTTATGAAACCACTCGTGAAAATTTATGATAATTCCGGACCGAACTTCAGTATGTCGTACTGATATTATTTCAGCAGCGTCGAGTTTTCGTGCTATGCCAACGAAAAGGACGAAGAAGGTGGAATAA
>NC_087213.1:75237801-75240301 GCF_015104395.2 Macrobrachium nipponense | reverse complement strand
TTTACAGAGACAGGTTAGTTTTCACCTGTTTGTTTATTTTATGGCCGAGGAAGTGGACTGCACTTTTATATGTTGCTTTGTTTGTAAGTCGCATTGGTTTTAAAGTCTACTGTAAATGGAATGTTATTTCAAAAATATGAAAACGTATTTGTAAATTTTAATTAACTGTAGTTACGTCTAGGGAAACTATTAGTAAAAAATGTAACACGTCATGCATCAATAAGATAACACGTCATGCATTTAGCAGTCTGCATATGCTTGCAAGATTCCGCTGTTAAAATGTGTTCCTTGCGTTCTGGGATGACCCAAAACCGACGCTGAAAGAAAAATATGAATGCAACGTTATTTTTTAACAAGCATTTATAATTAGTAATACACGCTTCTTTAAGATTGTTGGGGTCTACGGGGAGAAATTCAAATTGATTGCTAGGGTTGTTAGTGAAATTCGTCCTGAAATAAAATCAAGAATGTTTTCAATGAAATAAAACAATCAAGAGTGAATTACATGCATCTGGATGCGAAATTATCCATGGTATTACTTGTGAATTATATAGTTGCGATGTGCTTAGAATTTTTTTTTGTGCTTACATAGTAAATAGCAAATAGTCATGGAAACCTTGAGCTACTCTCTCTCTCTCTCTCTCTCTCTCTCTCTCTCTCTCTCTCTCTCTCTCTCTCTCTCTCTCTCTCTCATAAGAAAAAGAAAATTATATTTCAATTGTTTAATATGAATTCGAACGAGGAGTCTGCCTTTCTGGAATTATTAATAAAGGGAGGTAAATAAAAACAGTCTCTCTCTCTCTCTCAAATATTTGTTGCGGCAGAGTAGTATTACGGTATTGTATGAAATGAATAATGACATGGAAAATATTTGTAAATTCATCTAAGGTAAATATGATTTATATAATGTGAAAAACTATTTTCGAGACCTTTGGTGGCCATTTAATTGTACTCTAAAATGTAAATTATTATTATAAATTTTGAAAATAATATAATTTAAATGCAATTGAGGCTATCACTTTTAAATGTACCAGTGTTTCAGAACAGCATGCAGAAAACATTTGGAACTAAATACGCCGTGTCTTTTATCGTGAGGCGTATATTTGAATTGCAGTCAGAGTTGTTTCATTTTCAAAATCAGTATGCAATTACATTACATTTTTAAATACAGTCTGAGTTTAATATATTCTCAATTCCTTCAAAGATGGTTACGATTAAAAAAAAATCTCGTATCAATATCAATTGATTTTCGTGGTATTCAGGTCATTCTGAGATTGTTGTAATTCTAAATTGTATGAGAACAAAATAATTTTCTGTATCTTAGAATTACTGCATTTGATTGCTGGAACTTATGACTGTCAGGATTTAACAATAAACTTGAGTCCGTTGTGATTTCTAATGTAGTCTGAGTTGACAACTTACTCCCGTGGAAGAACTACCATCACAGGGGAGACTGAGAGGCGAACACTGATTGAGGCTGCCAGCAATTGTGTTAAGTTTTTGTGAAATGGCTGATGGAAAGATAGGCATGAAAGCAATGAGTGTAAAATGCTTGATGTTCCGTCAATGAAAACATCAAGATTAAAAAGAGTGAAAAGGTGAGTGACGTTCAATCGTGTGGACGAGGACTGAATGGCTGTTCGATGAAGAGGAAGTTTTTTCTTGACGAAGAGGAAGATATAAAGCTCTAGAGATGGTGTATTGTGAATAATGGATTAAAAAGGGTAAATTTTTTTTATTATTATTATTATACGTTAAATACAAAAATCACAAGGGAAATTTCAGGGGTCATTTTTAAGAAGTGCAGCTTGAAGATAAATATACGTATAATTCTTCTATTCGGATTTGTGCATAATGAACTATTGTTATTAATCGTAAAATCCAACTTCTATATTGTGCCTTTTAAAGATGTCATTCGGTTTTCATTAGACTACTTGTATGTACTAAATGTTAATGAAAGCTATTTCTAATGAGATTCGATTAAATCCATCCATTCAAGGTTGACTTTATAGTGTGACGCTAATCATGTCTTGTAGAAAGCTGACAGATACATTTGAGCAAGGTAGAGTGCATGCTCAAACGATCGTAAACCACGCAAGCGCTTGAGTCTTGCATAAATCTCTGGACTTTTGGAAATGGTTGCGATAAGATGGACCTAGACGGGAAGAAATAACCTACGAAAATGGAGGAAATGCGTGCTTGCACTCCAGAAACTGATTTATGTTTCCAAGGAATTATTAAAAGGCGAGGGTTGTGGGCGCTAGGTGGTGGGAAAGTTGAAGAGGAGGAGGAGGAGGAGGGGGAGGGGGAAGAGGAGGCGAGAGGAGCTGTTAGTTGACCGGGGTAAAGGGAGTTGAAGTGAGGGTGTTGGTTGGGAGCGTTGGAGTCATCAAGGGGCCACTCCTGTTTTTCGGACGAGTTCTGTGTCTAGGGGAAGGGGGAGGGGGGGGGGGTAAATGTCAGTTGAAGTTCCTAAGAAACCTATGATGAGAAGAAGAAA
>NC_087213.1:75160301-75222801 GCF_015104395.2 Macrobrachium nipponense | reverse complement strand
AGTGGCTTCACTTTCCGAATGCAGTCAAGTTAGTTGTGCTTTCAGGTTACCGATTACTTTATTGAATCTTAATTTACCGACTGTCTTTCACGGTAGCTATGGCCTCGGGAATTACTTTTGTTTATCAACACGGTGGTAAATGTTTGCTTCAGAGTAGATGGATATTAGGATTTGCCTCTAAGCAACATCAGTCATTCTGCGAGCCAGGAAAGATTTTAAGGCAGATATCGGCTGACAGTGATGAAGAGAGCAATTTCATTATGAATTGATTATTACTAATACAAATACTTGGGGGAATAATTTTCTATTTTAACGCTATATATATATATATATATATATATATATATATATATATATATATATATATATATATATATATATATATATATATATGTATATATATAGTCAGTGATGAAGAGGGTAATTTCATTATGAGTTTGTTATCACTAATACAAATACTTTGGGGAACAGTTTTCTATTTTAGCACTATATATATATATATATAATATATATATATATATATATATATATATATATATATATATATATATATATATATATATAAAAATTTGTGCGTGGGATGGGGTACGCTGCCGCACTTTAAAACCTGTATTTAGTTTTACATTTTGTAGTCTCTTATCTATTTTGTTAATTGGTATTTAACCCTCAACTTAAGGACCTTCCGTCATTGTTCTGTAGGTTTCGACCAGCGATAAAGAAGAGTATAGTAAATCTGATCAATTACTTTTTATCTTCCTTTTTTTCTCACGGACCTGAAATGTATTTTTTTTATGCTCTCTGATTATTTTGTCCTGTGTTTTATTGCTTGCATGCACTGAGATAATGAGCCGTCCAAGCACCAACACGACGCCTTTATATGTTGCTTTTTCTTCTTCTTTTTGCTTTTTAAGAGGTACTCGATTGTTGCCGACTGATCATTCTCTCTCTCTCTCTCTCTCTCTCTCTCTCTCTCTCTCTCTCTCTCTCCAGCACTTCACTCTGTAAATGCCTGCTTGAAAAATCTTGAGCGTTAGAATTACATGGTAGTTATGAACCCTACGGACGTTTAGCCGTCAACTTGTTGGATCTCCTGAGCGGGCGTTGAAGTTGTGTTTTTATGCAGGTAAAAGCATGAGATATATTGACGTCCGGCTGTTTATAAACTCTAATAGGCTCCGTTCCCTCGCCCGAATCAGGCGTCCACCGAAGATTGGCATTTTATAAAGCAATTAGGGTGTGTGATGGACATATCCACAAAACTTAGCTATTTTTATGAAGAGATTAACCATAAGGTATTTTAGATTAGGTTACTTTCTCTCTCTCTCTCTCTCTCTCTCTCTCTCTCTCTCTCTCTCTCTCTCTCTCTCTCTCTCTCTCCTTTTTAAGCCTCCTGAAAGGAAAATAGTTTCGAGTAAGTAAGTATTTGATGTTGAGTTATAATGTTAAGTTAGATATATATATATTAATATTATAATATATTATATATATATATATATATCTATATATATATATACATAAATATATTTATATATTTAGTTGTGTATGTAGGCTATTTTATACAGAAATGTGTTACACTAAAAATCGATTTACACGCGTAAACGCACTCTCTCTCTGTTTCTGTCTCTCTCTTTATATATATATATATATATATATATATAATATATAATATATATATATATATATATATATTATATATAGTACTATATATAACTATATATATATATATATATATAATATATAGATATAAATATAATATACTATAATATATATAATATATATATATGGTATATTGTTATATATATAGATATATATATATATCATATATATATATAGTATATATAGATATATATATATATATATATATATATATAGTATATATATAATATATATATATATATATATATATATATATATATATCAATGTTTGTCTGCTCACTGTTGGCGCTACAACAAACCGATTGTTTAATCAGATTTTTAGCAGACAAACGTTTATCCTTTTTACTAAACGTTGGTCTGATCCTTATGCAATGCTAGGTTGGACCATACTATGTAAAAAAAAAATAATGTTCGGTCAGTTTGACAATTGGTTGATAACCCTAGTTTAAGCACGGCAGAATCGGAAATTAGTCATGTGAATAATTACATTGAATTTTGTATAATGATTTTATTATTTACTGCTTTTATCATTTAATGGTAATGAAATTTGATTTTATTGTCTCCGTAGTGATCATTTTTATTCTCCCATGTTGAACTAAGACAATTTGAAACTATTATTCTTATAGCAGTCTGTAAGGAGGCATTTGTGTTATGTTGCAGGAGTTTCTGTGTGTGTGTGTGTGTGTGTGCGTGTGCGCGCGAGCGCGCTCCATGTAGTGTAGAGTTTAAGTCCTTTAGGGTACACAGTCAGGATCTCTGTCTGTTATTTATTTCTACATTTATATTTCTCCAATTTGTTGATATTTTTATTTTTTAGACCAGGTCGACTATAATATTAATTATTATTGTTATCATTGTATAATAATAATAATAATAATAATAATAATAATAATAATAATAATTATTATTATTATTATTATTATTATTATTATTATTGCTTCTGTAGCTCCAATCTCAGGCTGTTGATTACTGTCGTTGTGGTGGTCAGTTGTTGGATGACGACCTCCAAGTACCTGACCGTCTTCCCCTTCAATTGGGTTGAATACTTGGTTGCCGGACGAAGCTCCTCTGTTGCCAGAGGTTCCATTTACGTCGTTGTCGTTTATTCCTTCATTTCTTTCCATCATTGCTGAGCTTTGCTATTTAACCCATAGCTGGACCCTATCCCATCAGGGATAGGTACTCATTTACAACTGAGTAGACTGAGGAAATTATGGTAAAGATCCTTTCCCAAGGAATCAACACCTAAGAGGGCGGTCACCCATCCAACGACTGACCAGCCCCAATGTTGCTTAACTAAACTTATCAGTCCATTGCATGTGTTCAATTATGGCGAGCCCCCCCCCCCCCCCCCCCTTTTTTTTTTAGGCATTCTAATCTGGAGAACCTTACTAGACACATTTAGTATAGCGTCTAGTTTCATAAATATGCATACATGCCTAATATAAAATGTTAGAAAATATTTTGGATTCTAATAGAATTTTTTTTTTTACTTTTTTCCCGTGAAACTATTCGTATCTGATTTTGAGTCAGTGCTGATAATAATGTCTTCATATATATCTTGTTACACGTATCTTAAATCTGTAATCTGGTTGCAATTTAATTTCGGAAGTTATTGGGCCTGTATTGTCTTCTTCTTTTTCGATAACTCTACTCTCTCAACTACTTGTAACTAAGTAACGTATGTACCTGAAAGCAATTTCTCAAAATGCTTGCATGACTTTGCCTTTTTACGCTCTGCCGTTCGTTCCCCGTTGCTTGTAACTTTCATTTGCAGCCAGTTGTTCGCTATCCACCTCAGGTCGTTGTTTACTATCCCGCTGACCCGATTTAGGTCCCACGTCTTATCATCATTAGGGTAGGTCAACAGGTGAGGATGGGTGAAGAGAGAGAGAGAGAGAGAGAGAGAGAGAGAGAGTCTGGTGTATAGCATTATAAACACGGCACTTCGTTAGTGCTCTCCGAGACTCCCCCCAGCCACTTAACAGTCCCAGTTAGTTTACAATCCCTGTTAATCCTCTTCACCCTCACACTCCTCCTCCTCCTCGCCTGCCCCTCCTCCTTCTCTTTCTCTTCCTCTTCCAGGCCATGAAAAGAAGGTAAAAATACAAAGAAAATATCTATCATGCATTGCTCCTCATGGCCACTGTCAGGTTATACTCGTATACTATATTTTATTTCGGGATGGCGAGGTGTAGAGACCGTGAAATATGCGACGCGCAAATGTATAATTTTGTGTTTCGGTAATTTATGCGTTTTCAGTAAATGAATCCTTTTCCATGCTTAGTTTTATACCAACAGACAGTTTTAAGTTTTTACTGTCATGCTTTTCGGTCAAACTTTTGGGTACTCTATGAATTTCAACCTTACATGTATTTCTTTTACATACATAATCCTGTCCATCGGTATTTGATATCTGATTTTTTTTTTAACTAGAAACTACACACGTCATGAGAGAGAGAGAGAGAGAGAGAGAGAGAGAGAGAGAGAGAGAGAGAGAGAGGAAAATTTGTTAGCATTTATTTATCTACCTTATTTTGCCATGAGATAAATTTCCCTTCCAGCCATAAGTTACCAGTGTCTGTCGATGGTGTTATCAATTCCAAGCTGCTTGAGTTGTTTGCCAGTTTCATTGACAGGAGATCCGTGTTTGGGAGTTGGGTTCCTTTCGTTGCTTCCTGGAAGCGTTTTGTGTTAGGTAGTGTGAGTGTGTGATGTGTGTGTGTGTGTGTGTATGTACGTTTATTATAGAGAAAAAAGATACAGAGAAAGGCGACTACTACTTATCATGAGTTTTTTTCCTTTTTTTCGCTCACAGGTAATTATTATTTACGACGCTTCAAGACATTCCAGTTTTCGTAGATGGGGCTTAAATAATATACAGTCATGGATAAACTGTTAATCTAACTATTTCATAATCCCAATTAATCAAGGCACAAACTGTTAGAAAAAAATAATATAAATGATAAACGTTATTATCTACTCCTTTTATGTGGAGAGAGAGAGAGAGAGAGAGAAGAGAGAGAGAGAGAGAGAGAGAGAGAGAGAGAGAGAGAGTTGATTTGTACCTTACAGAAGAATACCACAATACATTTATTCAGTTTGAAATTTAGTTATGCTAGCTTGAATATTCATAGACCTGCCTATTCCTGTATGTTCAGGAATCTGAATCTGAAGGAAGATTTGCATTTTTAATCAGTTCTTAAGAATTTAAATTTTTTGTTTTAGTGAAAGGGTGGAACAGCTCTGTACGATGAAATGTGGGAGCGCGAATGATGTATCATTGGAGACTTGTTGAGATCTTTTCGCGCATATAGCCTCGTTAAGTCGTATAATGACAGATAATTCTAGATTATACACGTTAGTGTTTGATGGCACTCGTGGAGCGCTTGAGGTATATTCGCCCTTTTGATATATATATATATATATATATATATATATATAGATATATATATATATATATATATATATATATACATACATATATATATATACATACATAAATATGTATATTAATACGATTGTACCTGGGAGTGCGCAACTGGGGTGGGGGGGGGTTGGGGTGGGGTGGGGTGGGGGATAACCCAAATTAATCTGACAATGACCCGGACAAGGAAGTTCAATAATATGAAAAGGATTACGGCTGGGGCCTGCTTCAAAGCAGGTAATAATTATGTAAACTCTTAATTGTAGCCTAATTGATTATATTTACACTCACAAATCATATTAGAAAGAATTGTGTTAACACCCTGCGCGTTTAAAGGGAGAACGTAAGAGCCATGTAAAGCTGGCAGTAATTAGCAATGAATTGGATCTTGAAATAGTTGAACAGGTGGTCGGAGATTTCCGAACACATGGAGCGTACGAGACACAATGGGGGGGAGTTTTCCCCAGAGCACATGAGGCAAAAATCCAGAATCCACAGTGGCTCAATTGCAAGCCTGTAACGAGAGCGATAAGGACTTGAGCTGGTTGCGTAATACATGTGGTTGATGATCGAGGATGACGTACATAGGGTAGCAAATTACTCGATCGCATAAGGATAACTTACGTTAATGATCACTTAAAAAGGAAAGAAGTTACGTTACTGATTAATTACAAGGGAAAGAAGTTACAGTACTTCTTATTGACTCGAAAGCATTTATGTTACTTCACACTGGTACACTCTTTGGCTGACAGCCTGCAGTACAACACAATGTTAGCACCACACAAATAAAACAGAATACAGTTATGGCAGAATATAGGAATCGCTCAGGAAGATGCAAAGGAAATTAAGTTGGAGACGGAAATAGACTGCGTACTATAACATTGCAACTTGGATATTACCTTCTATCAGAGATTGGAGTTCGTCTTCCTTAGAGTGCTATCCTATAAAGCAAAATTCCTATTTTCTAATGATTAAGTTTGTTATTTTGACTGGGAAAATTTTTTTCTCTCTCTCTATTTCTCTTTCTTGACACACACAGACACATACACACACCACAGAGAGAAGTAAATGGACCAAACGAATATATAGGAATTACTAAACATAAAGAAGGGAAGGTGCCTAAATTGAAATTGTCGGAGATTTTCCCATTTATTATATAAATATACGAATAAATCTGCCGTTTCTATTCATTCATAGTTAGCAAAGATGCTTAGAGAAAAAAATTCAGGGGTATGATAAAACGTAAGGACATCATGGTTATGAAAGAAATGAATTTGTAAATAAATTTCATCTAAGTTTCAAGTATAGTACAGATTTGCACTAGCAAAGTTTATAGCGTATTCAGCATGCATTTAATTTTGCGATGACTGTAAGTTGGTTAGTAACTTGCAGGATTTGCCTCATCTCAAATAACAGAAAGGAACAAAATGGCCCTGCTTTCATGCATGCCAAAGTAACATTCGAAGTAGAAATTTTCTTACATTACTTTCAAAAGGAGTACTATTTAATATATTTTTGCTTCGACTCTATAAACTCTCCACGAATAAAATGTTTGCATTGAAGCAAAAGTCACCAACATCCTTGGCATAACGTTCAGATTCTTTTAGATAAACTATATCTCCATAGAAATTCTTAGACTTGGGTATCTGTATATTCCATATAGGTTTGAACTCCAAAATGTAACCAGGAATGACATTTCGATTTTGGCACTTGTAGTTCTGTTGATTTGTGTCTGACTGAATTCTAGTGTGTTCAGGTAGCAATCAGATTAATATATATATTTATATAATATATATATATATATATATATATATATATATATATATATATATATATATATATATATATATATAAATATATACTATATATGATGTCCGTGTAGTCTGAGGTGCGTCGCTGTAGTCCTGAGTTCTGGTCTTCCGTAGTTCGAGCCCACGAGACGACGAGCGTATTATATATATAAAAAAATCTGCTTCGGTTAACAATATGAAAATATGTTATTTCCGAGCACTTGTAGCTTTTTGCTTGTATATGAATGAAGGTGATGTGATCAATTTAAATCACACACACACGCACACACACACACACACACACACACACACACACACACACACACATATATATATATATATATATATATATAGATATATATATATATATATATATATATATATATATATATATATATATAATATAATATGTGTGAGTCTGGGGGTATGGGTGTGTATGTACGTTAACGCCTTCATAATTTTGCTGTGGAGATGAAAATGACGATCACAGACTTTCCTCCTGTATTCTTTCCATGAGGACAAAAGAATAGTAGAGGAGTTGTATCCTTGAGAAGTGAATCTTATGTGAAGTTAGGCACACCAAAAGATGTTGATATACAACTTGTGTCGGTATTAACTCTAAAGGAGAAAAAACATATGGGAACGCTCTTTGTATTTTTTTAATTATTTCCTCTTATTATTAATTTATTATTATAGTTATCTATTTAATACATATACCATGATAGATAGGCTCCTCAAGAACTTCTTAATACATCTTAATCTTATCATCGGTCATGGTCCCAAAAAGAGTTATGATGATGTTTGGAAATTCCATTACTGGTCCTACCCTGTTGTGACAAGCATAATCATCACTTAAATGGCTTCCATTTGTAAACTTTCTCCCCGGGATAAACTTCCTTTGATTTGGCACCAGAAAGGAGGGATTGTATTGTAGTAAGAGGCTTAAAGAGGTCTGAAAAGTATCGGCTTACTAGAAACAGTGTTTTAAGCTACAACATATTCCTTATGAGCTTTGCATTCATATTTTTCAAGATAAGGTTTTGGTGTCGAGATCTTTGACTTAACATCTCCTTTCCCAGCGAACAGGCTTAGAAACCCATAAATCCGTGCCACAAGAACATCAAGCTTTTCTTTTCCTCCTTGTTTGTATTTTATTTTTATTTATTTTTTTCTCAACGAGACAAAACATGCAAAGTCACAAGTTAGTCAGCCACGATTTGCATAATACATTTGCAGATTCGAAACGGCGGTCGTCCTCATCTGTAGACTCAGCGCCTATGACAACCGGCGTTTCTGAATCATTCCTTGCTGTAAATTGTTCCCGTGTTTGTTCTGGAACCAGTCTCGCTCGCGACAAGTTCGAGTCTCTGCTACGGCTTGTGTCAGGACACTCAGCGACGGTGATCATTCCCATTTACATTGGATGTGAAGCCATGGCATTTCTTTTAATTTGCCTTATGGATGCAGTTGGATGTTTGCTCCAAGGGAACAAGGCGAAGGAAATGCAGTTTACACGCCTTCGGACAAGATTCGCCTTGGCGTCATCCTTTTCCTTTTTTCTTTTAGGGAGAAATGGGACTTGATTTGCATAAACATTGATGCATGGTTTGGCAGTACGTTCTCAACATCACTCCACTCTTCTAAAACAAATCTTTTTGGTATTAATCTTTTTGTGACATGTATGGCGTCGGTTTGTATCTTATCTTTGGTGTCAGATCAGTTTACGTTAGTTTTATATAATGGCCCATTTTGCCTAGAGAAAAGCTCTTGGTAAGATCTGCCAAATGAATTTTATTTGGCCATGTTTGTTAAAAGGAGGGAGTGAAGTCTACGCGTAGATTTCCTCGCCTTTAGGAGAGAGGAGATCCTTCCCGGCTGTTAGTCGTTTGAGACCCGAGACCTCCACGGTAGATATCCCTGTTTCTGATAAGTTGCTAGCGATGCTCCACCACCCGGGCGACGTTGCCTTCCCATTTTACCATCCGTAAATACATGTCACCCATTTGTAATGCAGACTCCGGCCACGCTATTTGCTCGCGAAAAACTACCCTCCCGAAAGCTTGTAATTGCCATGAGTTGTTCGCCCGCGAAGGGGAAAGACACATTGTTCCGTTATCAGGACATTGTTCTCCTATCGGTGGTTTAACTTCGAAGGTGTTGGTTTTATCGCTTTAATGACTCTCCTCGATACAGCCTGACACGGACAAGGCGTCTGTGGATATGGGAAATCTCTGTTGACATGCGAAGGCATTTATGAGGGAGGGATTTAACTGATCGAAAGGTGAAGAGGGTTATTGAGAAGCTCTCTCTCTCTCTCTCTCTCTCTCTCTCTCTCTTATCGGTCTTTGACGGGATGATCGCATCACGGCTTTTAATGCATCGAGCATTGGTTGTCTAACAGCTTTGCAATGTTTTCACTTCATGTTGATCTTGGCTGGTCGTTTGTAGCAGACTTGCGTCCGATATATATATTTATATAATATATATATATATATATATATATATATATATATATATATATATTATTATTATATATTTATATATACATATATATATATATATATATATATATATTATATATATATATATATACATATGTGTGTGGTGTGTGTTTGATGTATGTATGGCTAAATTCTGGTTTTTATGCTAGTACAATAAGATCTGAAAAGTATTCTCAAAACAATATAAGCGTTCCAGATATTAGTAAAAACTGCAGGGGTTGAGATATCGGGCCAGTGACGAGTTACTTTTTGTGTTAGCAAGAAAAATTACAAAAGATATGTAAGTTAATAATTTGATTTTTATATTTCCCACAAGAACTCCCATTCCCTTCCCCCTTAAGACCTGAAATCTTCAAATGGAGTGAATTGTGTTGGCGTGAATCAAAAAGGCTTCAATAAATTCTTCGAGGGCCCTCTAACACCATCTCCTTGTAGCTTGATTATTTATCTGCGGTGTAAACACAACAATCGCATTCCCTGGACCTCGTATGACGTCACCAGAACAGGTATTCAATCGCATTTAGACTACAGGTGAGAAGGGAAGACATCCGACTTCTGAGGGCCGCTTATAAGACCTGACAGCGAACAAAACTAGCGCCTGTTGCATAAAGTCTTTCCTCTGGCACTACACATACATAGGAGAGGAGAGAGAGGGGGTGGGGTGAGCGCGGGAGGGGGGGGGACGCCATGAAGAGAGAAAGAAACCAGATGAAAATTGTTTGTTTAACGGTGCAGTCAGGACAAGGAAGAAGAAGATACCCTTAACCTCCTTTTTAGGAGGTGGAGAAAGAGGAGGAGGAGGAGGAGGAGGAAAAGAAGAAGGGAGATGAAGGGGGGTGGGGAAGGATCAGGAATTGTAGAGGAGGAAGGGAGTGGAGGGGCCATGACGCAGCCTTTCGTTGTCAACAAAAGTATTTATCTCTTACAAAATAAGCCGGCAGATCGATCGTCGTCTTTTGTAAGCGATCAACAGCTGTAAGTCGTATTGTTTTCTTCCTATCGCGATGTTATCTGCCTCGATTATTTGTGTGAATCGTTGGGTTACGCCTTTAGTTCTCTCCGTGCCTGTCGGGAGGCTAATGATGCCGCCGCCTAGGCCGTTTCTTTTTAAACTAATTGTAATACAAATTGAATCGTTCTAATTCCTTAGCAGCTATCGATGCAGAAAGGTCAAAGCATCTCGCTTTGATTTCAGTATACCCGAATTTTCTGCGGCCTTCACTTATAATCGCAGCTTTTTCTTTTGAATACTGTTCTTTGTTGCTTCTGGCATTCGTCAAACAACTTCGCAATGAGACATTCCATGAAGAACGGTTCCAGTTATCACTATTTTATGTCCATTGTCAATCTCAGGCCATTCTGTTTGATTACGGACACTCAGATCCCGCCCAGATTTCGCCTTGGTCCCCGTTTTGTTCCATTTGGACATCGACCATCTGTGGTTGAAAGTGGGAACTGTGAAAAGATGTTCTTTGATAAATGTATGTATGTATGTATGTATGTATGTATGTATGTATGTATGTATGTATGTATGTATGTATGTGTTTTGCTGCTATAAAAGTCTTAAAGAACTCGACGTTCTCCATACAAGAGAATTGTTATCAAATCGCATGTGTTGCAAATACAGATGCAGATCAAGGGCAGTGAAAATAACTGTGGTATTTTTTTCTCCTCGTAATTTCACCGCTTTTATTGGGCACCACCGTCAGGAGGATACGTAAAATTGCCAGATCGTGGACTCGGAAGGCTCCTCAAAATCAAGGCCGTCCGATACTCAAAGACGCCGCGGAACAGTGTCGACGTGACCTCCTGTCTCTGCTATTATCCCAACGCCCATTGAAGGGCTGCCTTGACGCCGGCGTTGAGGTGACCTGCATTGACCCCTTCGTGATTACTGGGTCATTGTGATCACTGGATCTGAAAAGGGCTTGGTGAGGCGATTTCGAAGGTGTCCTTTTTCTTTTCTCTATTTTAAAAAAATATTTATATCATGCATTTTCAAGAAAGATATGTTTTAATTATTCACTTCCTTTCAAGGATCACAGAATGTGGAAGATTGACAAAATATAAATTAGGGTGTTATATTTAGAGGAGAAATTGAACATCTGTTGGCACAATCCACTCATTTGTCTGTCCCAGTTTTTTCTGATTTTTAGCTTTAACTTCAGTTTCTCTACTCGATCAGAAATAAATATTGTCTTCAGACATTTCTAAACCAATATTTATTAATAATTATTTGGAGAGAGAGAGAGAGAGAGAGAGAGAGAGAGAGAGAGAGAGAGAGAGAGAGAGAGAGAGAGAGCACCATACTTGATTTTAAAATTATGAGAATGGTAACTCTTTTTCGGTGTGCAATGGTGTATTCATCAGTTTTATATTACGTAGGCTTATTTCATTCCTATAGAAGATGATATTAAATTATCCATAGTAAATACGGTTCGGTGAAGAGGAGTAGGACTGTGAATATCTTTCACGCTATCTTTATTTCTCAGATGTCATTTTTTATTTTGAAGTTTTATAGTGAAAAATACCAAGATGGCGATGCTGTCCAAATTATACTTAGTACCATAAGAAACGCGAGTTAATGGGCTCTCATCTAAAGTGCTGTTACACTTCTGTCCTAAAAGCAAAAATTTAATGCCTCATGAAGAATTCAAGGATTGCAAAGAAATGCAGCGAATTCCATATTTTGGAAGTGAATGGCATAAGGGACTGATCTAAACGGTTTTATTGAGAGCAATATCTCAAGTAATGCCCAATTTGCAAGAAGGCGAGCGTGAGGTGTATCCAATTTGGTCTGTAACGTCATAGTGCAACTGCGAGGTTTTCCTCCTGTTACACCTTCTCGCTTTCAATTTTCCTTCCAGCGCTGAATGACCTCATAGGTCCCAGCGCTTGGCCTTTGGCGTAAATTCTATATATTCTAATCGTAATCCAATAGGAGGCAATAGGTGGGTCATTTATTAGGAAGGTCAGCATTGAAAGATCGCTCTGATGCGAGAACGAGCCGCCATACTATGACGAATAATCCATTTCTGAGTCACTCAGAGGAGCGGTTTATTATGCGCCACTTACGGAGGGCACTCATTTTATTAAAAGCAATCCCCCCCCCCCCCTAATGGGGAGCTAGTCACTACTTTGGAGATCAAAATATTAATTCTCAAAAGTTCTTATGGGGGTAGCTAGGAGATGGGATAGAGATGTACGAAAGTGAAAGGTGATGGAGACTTTAAAATAAGCACAGTAATGTTAGCCCCTTTCAGATACTATCCATGTTAAAAGAATATTGTAAAATTAAGTTTGTTGATTTATCTCTGTTTATTTATGCCATCTGTTCTGTGCGACAATAGGTCTCTGAGAAGCGTCTCTCTAGATATAAGAAAAATGTCGCCATGGTTTATTACAGAAATAATGCAGTCTGCTGCGAGAGTAGAGTCATTGATTTGAAATGTTCTCCGTGTATTTTTTTTAACATAATATTATACACCGATATAAAAGCCACCGTCGTATTCACATTTACATTATTTATTTGACAAATGATGAGAATAAGGAAATTAAAGTTAAAGTTAATGCAAATTTCACTTAGTAAGATTATGCAGAAGGGTTTAGCATATAAATCAGATGGAAATGCCTTCATTCACAACCAATTTACTCAGAAACCATTTACAAGTACTTTACTCAAACAATTTAGATGGAACTTGAACATATTGTGCAGTATTATCCCAGCCAAAACTTCCGACAATAATAATAATAATAATAATAATAATAATAATAATAATAATAAAATAATAATAATGATAATAATAATAATAATAATAATTAATAATAATAATAATAATAATAATAATAATAATAATAATAATGACTGGATGGCGTAACAGTCCTGTCATTTCCGATGTTGAAATTAGACGAGAAGAGTTACGAATTCTTCTGGCATCACTTTCCTTCATATCATCTTTCTCGGTACTGACGTAAACTATTTAGTCGTCAGCGCAGCATTACTAGCGTTGTTTTTGTTGTCGTTGAAAACAAACACGAAAATGTTCCCACACTATGTCATGTCTGTGGCATTTCCACTCTCGGTTTTCACGCAGCTCTCTCTCTCTCTCTCTTATAAGTAATTGTATAGTGTTCGCCATTAGGGTTATCGTTGCAAAAGAAACATTCTTATTTACAGAATGAAGCTTTATCATTATTTTTGATCGCGCCAATATGGAAGAGAATATAATCGTTGATTACATTTTATTGTTCAAGTGGAGAGAGAGAGAGAGAGAGAGAGAGAGAGAGAGAGAGAGAGAGATTGATTAAATAGTTCTTGCTGTCGTTGCAGAGAGAGAGAGAGATTGATTGATTAAATAGTTCTTGCTGGCGTCGCAGAGAGAGAGAGAGAGAGAGAGAGCACTTTCTTGCCCTTACTGTTTTTATAAAGTTAGCTACGCTGTTAAGATAGGAAATGGACAATCCTGAATAAGGAAATTCGATAAATCTAGATATTTAATTGTATGCATTTAGGTTGTAATTGAATGAAGCTAGAATTAGAGTAAGTATTTTACCTGAAAGAGGCATTTTCTAAATAAGCAAAAAAACACTTTTCTTGCGCTGTTCCTATGTCAGATGGGTGACTTTGGTGGATAGGGGTGAGGGTTGTTCTCTGCACAGTGTTCTTCAATTGGCCCTTGTTTTGTTTTCCATGACACCCATTTTGCTAGTTATGCTCGAAAATAAACTTTATTATTATTATTATTATTATTATTATTATTATTATTATTATTATTATTATTATTATTATTATTATTATTATTATTTTGTACTGGCTGAATGTGTAGGATAGAATTACGTCGCTTGTCATTAGAGTTTTTATGAATATGTTCGTAACTTTTAAAGTGAAAAATTAGTAGATGTTAATTAAATCATAAAGACATTTATAGGAATAATTGTATCAAATCTTACATGTAATTAGCATTGCAAGAAGTTAGGAGTCAGGTCAATAAAGATTTTTTTGTAATTTTATAAGTACTTAAAAATGTTTCAAAATTGCTTATTGGTGATTTAAATGGAATCTAAGTAATGATCCTATACGAGGAATTACGTATTGCGCAAGTAGACAGCCCTTTTACAATCATAAACCTTTGTAGTCTTGACATATGTTTACGCACTGAATTTTCAAAAATTAACTTTCTCTTTGGAAGGTATTTATGGCTGTACTCAGTTACACTTCATTAATATGCCGGACTTATTTCCCTCAGTTCACGCAGTCGGTAATTGCATGTCGTCTCGTTAAAAGTGACATCAGCGTTAATAGATGTAGGAAATAACTTCACTAACATTATTGGCACTTCGTGTTGACTCTCGACTGTCGTTAGGCAAACAAGTTCTTGAGGTTGATTTATGGTGGATGATGATTATGAAGGAAGAATGTATTTGTTCAGTAATGAGAGACAACGTACTTTGCTTTTTTGTCCAAATGCTTCTTCTTCCTACAGCTTACTTTCGGAGGTCATCTTTTTCATTTCCAACCCTATTTCTGCGGATCGAAGGATTGATTTATGGGCGATAGCGAGTAGGAAAGATGAATGTAACCTGTTTGTCTACTGGTGAAACGAGGCTTGCTCACCCTTTCCAAAGCCAGTGTTTTTCTGTCATTTTTCAAGTCATAACTGAAAATAAATGAACCTGTTCATGAAATTTTTTGTATGAAACCTTTTAAATTAAAAGAGAAATAATTGTTTTAATCTTTCTTGCGACTTTTTTCCTATCCTGCCTCATTTTTGTCGTATGAGTATTTTTGATGTTTTATTCGAACGTTACAAGTTCTTACATTTGCTTCTAATATTCTTAATCTCTCATTAACTTGCCTTTTTTCTGTCACGATCACTAATCATAGATGTATCATAAATGTGATCCTTATCATCTCTCTTTCACAAGACATTTTTCTAATCTAACAATTTTCTCATCTCTCGTTAATCCTAGATTAAGCGAATATACTCTTATATCGTTCATTCTTGAATATATATATATATATATATATATATATATATATATATATATATATATATATATATATATATATATATATATATATAGAATAACTTGATCACGAAGTATGTAAAACGTGATGCTATGTATAAAGGTGATGCCACGGAGGAAAGGGTCGTGTTAGACCTAAAGATCTTGGCTTTCTCGCCTTTCCATTTTCTTCCGTGGCATCTTCTTTATATATATATATATATATATATATATATATATATATTATATATATATATATATATATGTGTGTGTGTGTGTGTGTGTGTGTGTGTGTGTGTGTGTGTGTATGTGTGTGTCTGTGTGTAGTATATATAAATATATATTATATGTATATCTATATATATACATATACACGCAAGATAACGTATGCAAATGCTATCTTATCTCAATGTACTCTACATATTTTGCACATTACTGATAAAAGACAAGTCGACCTCGTGGCCCTGAGTGGCATGGCCGACTCCCCTTTTTGGACTGAACGGGGCCACGATGTCTCCCGAAAAGCCGACATGTACAAGAAATTCTCTAACCCCCCTCCCCGCCCCCTTCCGTGTAAGCATCGAGACAGGTTTCCCCCACTCTGTGCATCTCATAGAAGATCTTGAGGTAGTAAAATGAAGGTATAAAACCCAGTGACGACAATAAAGATCGACGGAAGAGCCGATGAAACATCGACTGACAAGCAGCATGGCTCGGGGTAGCGTCCCGTTCCACCATTTTGATTTTTTGTTCTTCTTTTATTGCCCTCAACTCTGATTGTATTGTTTTTAACTTTCAGAAAGTGTATTATTTCAGTTGAGTTTTCAATCTGTCTAACAATTGCCGTACTTTTCGTGCTCGTATCCCCAGCATTGTTTTAGAGCAGGCGATTTTTTAACGAACCGAATCGAAAGTCCAGGTCATTCAAACCTTTCGGACAAGTTGGCTCCAGAAGAGAGTATCCTGGAAGTAACATTTTAGAGACAGTTTTCATGCGGCAGCGTTCCAGCGGGCATAGCTGGCGTGCCAGGATTTTATCGCCATCAACGCACCCACCCACATAAAACGCTCCGATCATACTACCAAATCTACAAATCGGCTGAGATTATCAAAGTTCCTCAAGACCCCTCGACCCGTAGACGTTACGCTCTTGCTGACAAGCCCCGACGTCAGTTCGGTTCGCTATTGAGAAGACATTGGAGTTGCAATGGAGGTTGACCAAAGTGGCATTTCGCTCTGGTGGTGATTTCATTTTAACGCCAAGTGATAGGTCGGGGCTCACGATTCTGCCCTCACTTCGTCACCTACAGCCTGAAGTGGAAAAGGAATTTAGGGGGAGAAAGAACACTGACAAAAATGGCTCTTGTTTTCAAACCTTCGTTCCTTCGAGAATTGGTTGTTGATTTGGATTCTCTCCCAAATAGTTTTCTCTCCAATTGTTCACAGGGAAATCTTGTCGGAAGAATCAGTCTTTCCACATTGCTGTCTCTGCAAAGCATATTAGGGATTTGTTTTCCATTTTGGGTAGGTGTTTTGCTTAGAAAGAAAGAATTCATTTAGGAAACACACATACACATCCTGTAAGTATGCATATATATACTATACATATAAAAACTATACACACACATATATATATATATATATATATATATATATATATATATATATATATATATATATATATATATATATATATATATATATTAAGTATATATATATATATATATATATATATATATATATATATATATATATATGTGTGTGTGTGTGTGTGTGTGTGTGTGTGTGTATAAGTAAGTGTGTTTTACTAATATCATTATTAGCCAATGGGGAGAAATAGCCATACTTTCGTATAAATAAAGGTAATCGTAACTAGTAGTAATCCTTCCTAAATATTTGTTTCACGTGAAGCTATCTATGTCTCTCAATATGGAATGGTTCTTGAGAAATACGAGGCAACGGGCAATGACACATTCATATTTTTATCTGCTGGAACAGAGATGAACCAAATGCATAGGTTAATTAAGGCCACATCATCAGTCACTTCATACACCAGCATACACACACAGTTTGTTTATCTCTTGGCCTTCCTGGCTGTTGATGCTATTCGTTCTTAATACCTTTCAGCCGTCTATCCACCATTTTTCAAGTTTACCTCTCCTCCTTTCCCCAAGAGCTTTTGTCTTTAGTAATACTCTATTTTTCCAGCCAATTGCCAAAGTCTATTTCCACCAACCTGTCTTTCTCAGTTCTTACATGACCGAGCCATTTCAAAATGCACTAATCCTGGCTTTCACCTGATCTAAAAATTTTCTTCTTATATCTATCACCAATTCATGTTATTCGATTTTTTCTGTTCATATGCATGCATTCAACATCCACACTGCACTTCATAAAGGAGAGATGGCTTACGATTCTTTCACATTTGCCCATAGGCCCCGTGTCTCTGGAGAGAGAGAGAGAGAGAGAGAGAGAGAGAGAGAGAGAGAGAGAGAGAGAGAAGCTAAATACGTCATACTCACACTTCAACGATAAAATAAAAAACTTAACATTAAATCTGTGTAAATAGAACATATCCTCCTTCTGGCGTGAACGAGCGTTTTTAACCGGCCTGAAAAGGATATGTGAAGTGTAAAACCAAACTTACCTTCAACTTTTTAAGCTTTCAGAGAGAGAGAGAGAGAGAGAAGAGAGAGCGAGAGAGAGAGAGAGAGAGAGAGATAAGGGGAAACCAGTGATAGCTGTTTTTTTGTCACCGATTATTAAAACTTATCCTTTACAGTATAGAATATCCTTTTACTATTATCTTTACAATAACTGAAATTTAGTGGGTTTTTTTTCCACCGATTGTTAAAACTTATCCTTTACAGTATAGAATATCCTTTTGCTATTATCTTTCCAATAACTGAAATTTAGTGTTTTTCTAATCAAATCAGCAGCAATAAAAATTAGTAAGAGACAGGATATAAAGAATAACTTATGGTGAGTATATATGTACACATATATTTATATGTGTATGTATGTTTGTATTTATGTGTGTATAACCATGGTATTTAAGAAAATAGTTTTTTGAATAATTCCATTTGGGGTTATTTGGTTAACTTGTGCCTTTATGAAATTAGCTATATGTAATATGTTCTTTGTATTTTCCTTTATGATTACGCATTCATACTTTTTTTTCAAACAAACTTAGCAAATTGACTTTATTTGTTTCATCTAGACACGTTTGAAGGGATTCATATAAGAGAAAGAATTTTGATAACATTTTCATGTAGCAAGACTGAAAAATTGTATGAAACACTCGGAACTGTAAATGAGCCATTCTCTTGGGGTCAGTGAGCCTGATCAGGTGTCGGGATCCCCATCCAGATATATGTGGACATTGCAGTTTTTGGGAGTGTTTTGAACTTACCCATAAATAGAGTACAGTATTTGGACTTAGTTATATTTTGACTTACACGTCCTGGTACAACACCGTTTCAATATGTTGACTAACTTCTGTTAGAGTGAGGATCGCCTTTCATTTACATGCTTTCTGTATTCCCTTTAGAGTCGAACTGGATAAGAACATTAGTTTGTTTACATTTATTTACGAATAAAAAAGATGTCTGTAGGTGATCTAACCTCCTCGTTACGTCGCTTTGTTCTTCCAACACCAAAGGGAGGACCAAGAGAACTTTTGTTTATCTATTTATTTACTTATTATTATTATTATTATTATTATTATTATTATTATTATTATTATTATTATTATTATTATTATTATTATTATTATTATTATTATAACTAGGCTACATAGTTAAAATTCTCTTAAGCTTTCTTCTTAACACTATTCTTTCATAAAAGCCATTATGGAGATTGAGGATTTGTTCTTAAATCTTATTGTTCGCGTTTTTTTAAATAGAATAATTGCAAGTAGCCTTTGATGTTTTGTCATATATGGTAACTTTTTAAAGTTGAAGTTTTTTTATTCTGTTTGAGATATTTCTTTTTTTATCGCTTTAATATTATGTTTCTTTATCAATTGGTTCTTTATGCCTTTACCGCATACGCCCTTCACAGGAAAGCTGAGATACAGTCTGTCATTCAATTGACGGATAGTTTTAGTATAACGAAAGCTTTTGTCTTTAGTAATACTCTATTTTTCCAGCCAATTGCCAAAGTCTGTTAAATTTTCCAGGAAACGTTTGGTTCTGTTCTGTTCTGGTAATTCAACTGGCATTCCGATTTATGACTGGTCCAGCAATTGAAAAAAAATATATATATATGCTAAGCTGTGCGTCCCGTAAAACCACTCTGCAGTATTAAAACCAGTTCCTTCGGCCTCGTCATGAATGAACTTTAGTTTGCTGTCGTGTTATGATTTCCATAATGAATGAATACCTTGAGTTACCACGCTTAAGAATGTCATTTATCATGATGCAGTAATCCGCATTCCTTCTTCACTGTCTGTTCGTCTGTCTTCTTCTTTCTCAAAGAGGAAGTGATGTGACCACAGTAACAGGGAACTTGTCTCTCCTGTTCTTGCAGTCATTTCATTTGCGTCCTTAATGGCGCTGCTTGTGAAAGCTTGAAATACGATGCCCTCCTCTTTAAGGAAACGGGATGGTTGTCTTGCGAGAGGAGGAGGAGATGGAAATGTGCTTTATTAAACTCCAGAAAGGGATTTCTTATTCGAATGAATTCTCTCTCTCTCTCTCTCTCTCTCTCTCTCTCTCTCTCTCTCTCTCTCTCTCTCTCGTTTAGTCTAAGCCCGGAAATCTTGCAAACCACATCGGTGAGGCTCTGAGTCCTTTGATCTCCAGATGTACTTTACAGTTTGATCTTTAACCTTGTAATATGTTTTGAAATTTCCACTCACGAAAATGTGGAACACTTTGGATACAGTTTTAGCGTTTCGTATTCGAAGTTACATTAGAGATTTCATCCACATGGAAAGTGCTAGATGATTTATAAGACTTTCATGATTTTGTGTTCCATGAAGGTATTGCAGTTCTTTGTATGCTTATAAGATTTCTTACAATTTTGTACACATTTCGGTACTGAATTATTTTTATTTGTGGAATGTAACTTTAAAAGTTGCTGTTTTTAGTTTTCTTTAAAGAAAAAAAAAAAAACTATTGAGATGGTTTTTTTGTCCATCCGTCTGCCCTCAGATCTTAAAAACTACTGAGGCTAGAGGGCTGCAAATTGTTATGTAGATCATCCACCCTCCAATCATCAAACATACCAAATGACAGTCATCTAGCCTTAGTAGATTATATTTTATTTAAGGGTAAATTTACCCATGATCGTGCGTCTGGCACTGCTATAGTTTTTAACAACGCAGGCCTCCACAAAGCTGTGGCTGAAAGTTTAACGGACCGCGGTTGAGAGTTGCATGGGCCAGGGCTGAGAATTTCATACAGCATTCTACGCTGTACAGAAAACTCGATTGCGCCGAAGAAACTTCGGCGGATTTTTTAATTGTTTTATTCTGGCTCTCGTATTCCTCAGATGTCCTTTGCTTGATACTACTGATACTCGTTAGAAAGTATTTCACTTTTTTTCTCATCCGTACGCGAACTGTACAGTACGCGCATTTCTTACATAGAGACATCGATTGCATGTGTTTTTGTATGTATGTATGCATCTTTGCCCGTGTGAGCCTGGTTGTGTATACTTGTCCACATGAACACTTACTCGGGAAAATGTTCTTTCAGTTGTTCGAATGCTTTAAGAACTTGCACCTCGTGTTCGTGCTCTGGTACAAAATAAAACTGAGAAACATTGGCACATACATAACTTTATTTCGATGTCTACTAGTAGCGTACATTTTCATGTATGATGTAACCGTTTCAAAGAATATGCAAAAGAATCCACTATTCACTGTCATCTCACGCTGTAATCTCATCATCTAATGGTTTTAATCGTTTTAGAAAAGGATATGGATAGGCGGTGATAGAGAAAAAGAATGCCTTAAGTATTTCCCCCAAAATGATGATACAGTAGATGGTGAAAACAAGTAGAAAATGAGAAGATAAATTTGATTTAATACCAGGTGTATAATTAGCAGTATATAACAACGCAGCCAGTGTGAATGAAGTGAAGCCATCTTATTAATTTTAGGTGGAGATCCTTCACGCTTTCACGAAGTTATGTAGGTTCATAGAAACGTAATATATATTTGTGTGAAGAGTAACCCCTTTTAGGCCACCATTTAACATTTCTTATCGCCGGAAATTGTGTTATGGGAACTTGAAAACAACCTGTTAGCCTTAATATTTGAGCTCTTTTTAACATCTGGATTGTTGCCTCACAATCTCAGATCTATCAGATGTGATATCGCTGACAGTACGGTAGTATTGAAAAGCTTTATGATTGGAAGTAATGTATTTTCAACTTTAGACTGTAAAAAATCAGGCTTGTTGCCTGGTTAAAAAAGTTAATCCTTATTTTCATGACTTAGTATTTTAAAGATGTTCTATGGTCAAGGGAAAACCACCAGGTGGAATAACACCAAGAACTTCTGACATCGTCCGTTTTCCCGTTTGCATTTTTATAGGAATAAAAGGGGACGTGAACTGTTCTACCGTACCCCCACCCCCACCGCCACCCCCACCGCATCCCAGATAATTTGATGCAGGGCTGAATGAAAATTTATGCAGTGGAATGATCAGGATTGCATCTCGCAATTGCCTTTTTGACCCTACGGGGGGAAGCTTAGATAATCGCATTAAGGCCTTCAACAATTTTTCGCTTTTTATCACAAAGTAAAATGCCACTTGCGATAATGTCTGGCCTTGCCTCTTAAGATGATATCCTTAGGTGTTAATACTGCACTTTACGGTGAAAGTTACCTGTGATCACATTTGGCCATGAAACGAAGTGCGTCGATGCAAATATTTTTTTTTCTTATTTAGTTGTTCATTGGTGAAATGACGGGTAAATTATCTTTTATGTTTACATGAGCTAAGTATTTTTTTTTTCTTCGCTGGGAATGGATGAATCTCATTGCTTAACGTACACAGAAAATTGAATCGCAGGTTGTAGTTGAGAATGTTCAGTAGAGGACTGAATACGTTATAATCAGTATTTATATTGAAGGTGTACTGTAATATTTGTGTTATTATAAATAAATTTAAGTGTTCATAAAAGTTCATTCAAGACAAGGGAAACCACTCCTTCTGGTCTTACTACTGCTTTAGGACTGAACATTGTTTGATGCGGTATCGTTGTTGGTTAGGGATGTATACAGGAGGAAAACCAATTTTGGTGGGAGTATAAAATGACGGTTAGTTTGTTGATTTTGCAATGAATGGAGTTGAGACGTTAATTGATTCAACCCTTATTAGCTTCCACCAGGTTCTAATGGTGGGAGTTTTCGCTGAGTCACTTGCGCCAGAATAAATCACTAAATGATAATTTTGATATAGCTTTGCAAGCTCGTGTTGTTGGTTTGATTGCTAATAGTAGATTCCAGTCTTCCTAATAGAAGAACAACTGCTCCTGGATGACCTGATTTTCCTTCTTGTACAGAATCCCCCCGAGCTTTCTCACGCATGTCTTGTTTTCCGGTTGTGCCTAAGGAAGCTTCGTGAATCGGATATTAATCCTTATTCTCAGCGAAGTAAATTGCACTAAATTTTTGGCATGGTATTTTGTAAACATCAAACATATTTCATAGGTAGTTTGTAAACAATGAGTTGGTCAATTTATTGTTTAAATATTTATTTGTGAGTTAACATTAAACGAGCTTAATCGTTTAAAAACAAGTGATCTTGTCAAAGTCTGGTCGTGTGTTATTTGTGATTTTGCGAAAATAGGATAACAGACAAGGTGAAGAAGTTGCACGAGAAAGAGGAGAATAAGAGTAAGTAAAATAACAGAACCGTAGGGAATTATGCTGGACACATAAATCTATTAGTCAATCAAACAAATAATAATAAAAATTATACAGCGAGACGAATAGACTCACATACTAGAATATAGACTAACAGAGTAATTGTGTCATGAGAAAAAAATATATATATATACACAAACACGCACTCATATATATATATATATATATATATATATATATATATATATATATATATATATATATATATATGTGTGTGTGTGTGTGTGTGTGTGTGTGTGTGTGTGTGTGTGTATATGTCCTTTAATATCTAATTCGTTCTACCTTGGAAATAATATATTTTCATATATGTTTAAATGAAGGGGAATTTATTCAGCGATAATAGAATTACCGGCCGACGGGCACGAACCATCGACATCTTCAATTCTAGGACTAGCAGTGAAGCCTCAGCCCACCCCGCCACCACAAGAGGGTATAAGTTTATGCCGCCTCCCGACTCAAATACCTGCCGCGCTCAGGTATTTTTAGTTTTGGAGACTGCATGAAACCCACCTCGTCCTCGGTAGCGTTGTAGTGCTTTTGCCCGCACGTAGCCATTATATAGCCATTATATAAGTCATATCACATTACCGTTATTCATATACATATATCAAGCTACAAATGTCCTTTACTATCTAATTCGCTCTACCTCGGAATTAATATATTTTCATATATGTTTAACCAAAGGGGAATTTATTCAGCGATAATAGAATTGCCGGCCGACGGGCACGAACCATCGACATCTTCAATTCCAGGACATTGTGGCTCGATATATGTATATGAATCACGGTAATGTGATATGACTTATATTATATATATATATATATATATATATATATATATATATATATATATATATATATATATGTGTGTGTGTGTGTGTGTGTGTGTGTGTGTGTGTGTGTATTACTCTTCAGGTTTAGTGACTGAAGAATTTATGTTTTTTTTTCTTATTTAAATTTTTTATGTATGTTAACCTGTCGAATCTTCTGGTTGCTGTTCAGATGATATGTTGTATTCTAGACATGACTCCATCTTCTATATCTGTAATTGTCTTTTATTGAGGCATTCATCGTATTTTCTCTATTTACATCATCCAATTTACCTTTCTGCACATGCTAAGCAATTTTATTACTGAAGTTGTTACGCCATCCTCTTTGTAATTGCAAGTAGACCATTATTTTTCTCGTCCGTT
The DNA here is from genome assembly GCF_015104395.2 of Macrobrachium nipponense. NCBI lineage: Eukaryota > Metazoa > Arthropoda > Malacostraca > Decapoda > Palaemonidae > Macrobrachium > Macrobrachium nipponense. The sequence continues at coordinate 75,198,347 of NC_087213.1, read as the reverse complement.
CCACTTCAAATGTCTTTTGACAAGATATATCAAATACACACCTTAGTCGGACTGTCAGTTAAAATCATCTCATTTGTATTCTCTTCAACAAGTGGCTGCTGTATTCTCTTCAGCATTTCTTAGTATTCATACTTTCCTAATTACGTTAATGGTATCTAATCATGCATCCTTGAATTCTGCCTCATTTTTCACATTCTTGTCACATTCTTGTTAAACTGCGCATTTCTCTTGTAACGTTCTTTTATTCTTAGAATAAAAAAACCAGCTTCATTTTAATGTTTCTGTTTTCATTAAACTGTTTAAAATAAGTACTCTCTGTTATAGTATTATTTTAAAGCCTGGCTTACATTGTATTCCTCTGCCGCACCACTTCTTTGCATTAGCATTCCTTTGATATGGGAACAAAAATTAATAAAAATAACTCGACCTTCTTTGGGCCATTCCTGTCATTTGCCAGCCATCCAATAATTCTTCTATCCTTCTTACTTACTATGTAAGACAAAAGCGCTTCAAACTCAAGGACACCACTCAAGAGCCTTTCAAAATTTGTCCATCTCTCCTGCCTCTTATTTTATCTATAATTTTATCCTATTCGTCAACTGCCTATTTACAATGCTACTCTCGCTTCCTCCTTATCAAGCTCACTCCCCTTAATAACATTCATGCCCATTTTCAGAGATCTCCCTCTCTCAGTGACACAATCTCCTTTTCTCACTTCAAGTTCAGCCAAATAAGGATTCTATTTACCTCTAGCAACCCCTTATCATGATACCCATTAACTCCCTCTTCCATGTACACACTTTGCTTCCTCACTTCCAAAGTACTTCATACACTCTAGAACAACCTTCAGTAAAACTCCTATTTCAAACATGCACTACATCCTCACAATAGACTGACGTGATTTATTTCCCTAACAGTTACATCAATTGCGGAATCCCAATCGTAGCAGACGTTTCATTCCGTTGGCACCCCGATACAGTCTCTCCCATTTCCATACGATCTATCGGAAATCTTGGAAGAATCTCTTGCTTCTTATCTTTCCCTCTGCGATACGGATAAAAACACTCTACGCCCACTTGCGTCCACAGAATTTGAGAACCACTTCATTCTTCTGTTGAAGAGTATAGTCTTCCCCGCACTACTGTAGCGACATTCTCTTTAGCTCTAGATCTGCGATCACCAGTTTCAATTATTTTTTGTTTGCCTGATTCAACAGACTGAGATCTTTTACTTTACTTCTAGAAAAATGTATTACACTATGTCCTCTGTTTACCAATGATCTTGGCCAAAGATACCAGAAAATACGGTCTTAAAACGAGAGAAGTATTAATAGGAGTTAAAGGAGAATAATTTATCTTATAGTAAAATGCGCAATGAGGTAGACTCCAAATGCGAATAGCTCCATTCATCTCCTCTTTCTTGTCGGCGTTCATTAGGCTAATGAAGATGGGAAACTTAGGCAGTAACGTGATAATAAGTAAATTAACGCTGAAACGGCTTCAGTTTTCCGAAATAATTGGACGCGAAAAATTATGACCCTGTAGTATACACGCACACGTTGACACACACACACACACATACACACACACACACACACACACACACACACACACATATATATATATATATATATATATATATAATATATATATATATATATATATATATATATATATATATATATATGTGTGTGTGTGTGTGTGTGTGTGTGTATTTGTATGTATGTATGAATGTATGTGTTTGGCTTCTTTATACATGCATATATTTATATATATGTGTGTGTGTATGTGTCAACGTTTGCGTGTATACTACAAGGTCATAATTTTTGGCGTCCAATTATTTCGGAAAACTGAAGCCGTTTCAGCGTTAATTTACTTATTATCACGTTACTGCCTAGTTTCCCATCTTCATTAGCCTAATGAACGCCGACAAGAAAGATCATATTCCTTTTTGGTTTTTGTTCTATAATAAGTTTGTTTAGCTAAGAATAAACATTCCTCTATTTCCCTGATCAAAAAGTTGTTTTTCATGGCAATTCTGGTGATGATACTAATCTCCTCGTCTAAATATTCAGGCTAACTAGTCTAAGTGCTCTTAAAAAGTGACATCTCAAAGTCTTGTACTTGACATTGCGAGTATGAGTCGATTTTGCATTGAATCATTAGGTTGTTACTTGGAGCTTTTCTGTGAATTTTGAATTTGAGGCCATTACCTGTTCTTATTACATTAGTGTCTTTAACATTTTATGGAGTTATTTCTTTCTTTCTCCCTGGTGAACTTTACTTGATGGTACTAAAGAGTTCAGATCAGATAGAAATTTATCAGCGTCGTGGTTTACACTCCAAACAGTAAAAGTGTCATCTGCGTTTCTAACCCAGTAAACATTATCTGGCAATATGCTGTTGGCATTCCGACTGTCATAAAATTCCAACTGTTTGCACTGGAGACAAACAGTTGCTCATTTGCATTCCAAATTTCTGCTTATATTAGCTATTATTAAAAACAAAACATGTATCTATTACACAAAGTCTAATTAAATTTCAAAATGTCTAAAATAGGTATGGAAAAAACATATTTATTTAGTTCCATATTTAAAAATTCAAGCAAATCTAAAACTGGGACAAACCGGAAAAGATATCGTGTTCAGTGCATGTAACGTTTATGTGGCTTCATCATAGATAATTCCCATTTATATTTTCAAAATCGGCGAATGTGTATAATTCCCACAGGATTAATCACTTCTTCATATCACTAATATTACTTCTTGAGCTTACCGCCCTCTCTCTCACTTAGAAATTCCATACAGTTTTAACAGCATATTAAAAACAAATAAAAAAAAATATATTAAATCATATGTGAAAGGCCACGAGAATTTAAGAGCATATTAAAAACAAATTAAAAAAAAAAATAGTAAATCATATGTGAAAGGCCATGAGAATTTATAGCATCTTAAAACAATATTAAATCATATGTGAAATTCCATGAGAATTTAAGAGCATATTAAAAAAAATATTAAAAAAATATTAAACCATATGTGAAAGGCCATGAGAATTTAAGCATATTAAAAACAAATTAAAAAGAAATATTAAACCATATATGAAAGGCCATGAGATTTTAAGCATATTAAAAATGAAATTTAAAAAAAAAATTTGAATCATGTGTGAAAGGCCATGAGAATTTAGAGCATAATAAGTCTATAAAGGTAGGTAATAGAACGTTCTTTTTCATCTGGAATTAAATGGCACTAACTTCTATTTTCCTGTCACATTTGATGACGAATTGACGACAGCCACTTATAAGTATGAATTTAAATGGACGAGCGAATTCAAACAATAGTTTCTCCAGCGTCACGAGGAACCACTCGACTTTTCTCTTGTATTTTTTACCTTCGATTTCCACATTCTATTTTGACACTTAACACTGATCAGCTTTCATATTGCATTAAATAATGCCGCTGGAAAAGCTATAGGACCATGTAATTAATAACAATTCCCGAGTTGACCTTACTGACAATTTCAATATTCAGCCAGATATTTCGTTACTGATTAATAGCTAAATGGGCTTTCAAGTAAGGAGACCTGGTCCTCTGCAAAAAGGGGAAATATAACGGAGGAGTATTTGAGCTTTTTTCCTTTAGTGCTGGGGTCACCAACCTTTGAAGCTAAAGGAACCATTTAGATAGAGAATCATAAAAGCTAAAAGAACCATTTATTTAGAGAATCTTAAAGCTAAAAGAACTATCTATTTAATCATAAAAGCTAAAAGAACCATTTATCTAGTGAATCACAAAGCTAAAAGAACCATTTATTTAGAGAATTATAAAAGCTAAAAGAACCATTTATTTAGAGAATCTTAAAGCTAAAAGAACTATTTATTTAATCATAAAAGCTAAAAGAACCATTTATTTTCAGAATCACAAAGCTAAAAGAACCATTTATTTAGAGAATCATAAAAGCTAAAAGCACCATTTATTTAGAGAATGATAAAGCTAAAAGAACGATTTATTTAGAGATACATAAAGCTAAAAGAACCATTTATTTAGAGAATCATAAAGCTAAAAGAACCATTTATTTAGAGATACATAAAGCTAAAAGAACCATTTATTTAGAGAATCATAAAGCTAAAAGAACCATTTATTTAGAGAATCATAAAGCTAAAAGAACCATTTATTTAGAGCATCATAAAGCTTAAAGAAAAATTTATTCAGAGAATCCTAAAAAATGTCGTAGTACTGCAGAGCCGCAAAGAAAAACTTGCCTTAGAAACTATTCTCATCTCATTAAAAAAATGAATCAAATTTATGACTGTAATCTGCTTTTAAAGCGGAATACAATTGATTGAAGTATTGTCCTAAGAGTATTAAATAATTTCTTTGTTTGAAACGAATAAAAAATAAACAGTATTTGGTCAATGTTTGGAGCCGCAGGTTCGCCACCCTGCCATAGTGGCAAACATCTGCATCTTGATAGTAACACCTGACTGACAGAATTTTCTTAAAACGAACGAACTCGGTGAGCTTTTTTGAACTGAATTGACTGAGTTGAATACAGAATTTAGGCCAAAGGCCAAGTACTGGGACCTATAAGGTCATTCAGCGCTGACGCAAGAATTGACAGTAAAAGGTTTGAAAGTTGTAGCAGGAGGAAAACCTCAAAGCAGCTGCACTATGAATCAATTGTTAGGAGAGGATTAATGGAAAGTCAGCTCGAGGCCTAAGGCTTGCTGCAAAGAACCTTAAATAATGCCTACAGTGCACCGGCTATCCTTTTGGAGAATCAGATGAGTGACTCTAGTACACCAGCTGATTCCTGATTCTTCAGTTTTCACAGAGCAGAGATTAGCATAAATTATCATCCATTCAAAAGATTCCGTCGTCAGTGTCACTTAATCAACAGTCTAGACAGGTAGACAGTAATGTAAGACAGTTCACTACGATACATTATAGGAACCTTCGGAGTCGCAGGTGGACGGATCACGTTCCCGTCAATTCTAAGAGATTACAGTAATTATGCTCCTGAGATGACAGCTCATCGGGATAAATCCACTTCAGTTCAGGTTACAGTAAGCTACATCTAATAGACCCTGGGCTAGGAAAAAAACCCCTCCCCCCTCTTCTTTATACCTGGGACTATCTTTCCTAGTTAATTTGATACTTAAGCTTTCAGAAAAATCCTGTTACTCAAGCGATTTCAGGTTGCAAGCACCCGTAAATTGCTATCAAAGTTGCCAATTAGTATTTTTTTGGTCGTCACTTATATACAAAATCTGTTTCTGGGAGGCAGTATAATCAGTGATGTGAACTATCGGAACTTGAGTTGCATATTACAACATGCTATGCCAGTCACGCGCAAAAACTGATTAAAATATGTTTATTCTAATAGCTACAAAAACTAAGCTTTCAGTATCTATTCACTGATGTGAACTTTGGAAAAATTATATTTGCATGTGATGACAAACTAAGTAGTTACGTATAGAGACTAAGAATATAAATAAATAAATAAATAAATAAAAAAATAAATATATATAATATATATATAAAATAAAATATAAAATGACACTTAAAGGGCTACCTACTACGAAACCCAAGACATCAAATGGAAATCGAGAAAAGGAAATAAAGTAGGGGTGGAAAGAAAAGGCTCTGACAAAAAGGAGGAAACGAAAAACAAGGCGTGATCCAACCTCCAGCTTACTTGCTGTGCGTTTGCTCAAGTCTGCGGTCAAAAAGCGCGTTATTTCACCAGCGAAGATTAAAATAAATACGCTATATTTTATTATCCTAATAAACAAATCATAGAACATCCTATCCTAGCCTACCTGTATCTTTCAGACGTTTTTAGAGGCTCTTCCATAGATCTTTCCTAACACCCCGCCCCCGCCCCCCCCAACCAAACAACAACAAAGTGACGGCTTCCCCATAAGGTTTTCCTTTCCCAGCAACAACAAAGTAGTTCGTACGCTGACTCCCCGAGTAAGAGAAACTCCTTGCTACGGGAACGAACAAGAAAGCGTCTCTCTGGGAACCGACCTTCGATCATCTGCCGCTGCCTGGTGATGATTTCGTCGGAGAGGTTCCTCCGTCTGTCGTACCGGAGGAGGAGGAGGAGGAGATCTCGGCGCCTCGGCTCGTGATTCTTCAGGAGGGCTTCGCTCTGCATCTCCACCTTCTGGATCTCCAGCTGTGCACCTGCGGGACGAGGAGGAGATTTCTTTTCGTCATCTCACAAAAGGTCTGCAGGAGACCAACTCTATTTGTGTGTGTGTGTGTGAGAGAGATAGAGAGAGAGAGAGAGAGAGAAAGTTAATAGCCAATAGCTCTTAAAAGCACATGCTGGAACATTTCACGTAGAGAGAGAGAGAGAAAGAGAGAGAGAGAGAGAGAGAGAGAGAGAGAGAGAGAGAGAGCAAATAATCAATGGCTCTTAAAAGTACATGCTGGAACATTTTACGAAGAGAGAGAGAGTAAGTAATCAGTGGCCCTAAAAAGTACATGCTGGAACATTTCCGGAGAGAGAAGTAAGGAACATTTTCAACGGACGAGAGAAGTAGAAATACTAATTTGCTATAAAAGTATATGCTGAAACATTTCACGAGAGAGAGAGAGAGAGAGAGAGAGAGAGAGAGAGAGAGAGAGAGAGATTGCAATATATAATTTAATTCCATCTTATTCAAGTCATTTTGGTCGGTTATATAATTCCCTCACTCAATATTTCGGGGTACCACGTGCATGCTCCCAGTATAGGAAATCTTTTGCTGTTACACTTATAATTTCAGTAAACTTGAAGAACGACGAAAATGAGAAAAAACAACAATTTTATGCTTTCGTTCCGATCCTACATGTCAGACTCATCAAAAGTGATTTATAAAAGTGATTTACAAAAACTTCCTAGATGGGACAGAGAAAATCTAAACATAAGTCATAAGAAAAGGTTGAAATAATATACGGGTGATGATTTCGTCGGAGAGGTTCCTCTGGCTGTCGTAATACTCAAAGTCAAGTTAAGTATATCTTAGTTCCACCAGACCACTAAGCTGATTATCTTATATCAATCTGTGCATAAAAAAGGTAACAAGGACCAATACTGCGGAATACTCTACTGAACAGTCACCTTGCACAAAAGGGCCAGAAGTTCTTTCTGCTCATCTGTGGTGATTGTCGCTGGCAAGGCCTGAGAGAGAGAGAGAGAGAGAGAGAGAGAGAGAGAGAGAGAGAGAGGAGAGGGGGGGGGAGAATAAAAAGCAATAACACAAGACAAGGGGGCAATGCAAATGAGTTATCCTAATGTTATATTTACAACTGAAATCTCACATATCTCTGTGCATATAGGATTTCATATTCATATGTATAATGTATGAACCGATGATGTATGCATGTATGAATATGTAGATATATATAAATGAAATGTCACATATATCTATGTAAGTATATGGGATTTCATTTTCAATATATTATTTAATATTATTATTTATATTAATATATAATAATTATATATATTATATATATATATATAATATATATATATATATATATATATATATAAAATTTTTAATATATATATATATATATATATATATATATATAATATATATATATGAAAATGAAATCCCATATACTTACATAGATATATGTGACATTTTTTTATATGTATATATATATATATATCTATATATATATTATATATTATATTGTATATATATATAGTATATATATATATATATATATATATATATATATATATATATATATATATATATATATATAGTATAAGCGACCACAGGAAAATGATAATCAGAAATCCAAGCACTTTCTTGTAAAGACGAAAGCGCTTGGATTTCTGACTATCATTTTCCTGTAGTATTCGCTTATTTAATGAGTCACGTGCATCTACAGTGATTTTAAGCATATATATATATATATATCATATGTATTGTATATATATATATATATATATATATACTATATATATATACGTATATATATATATATATATATATATATATATATATATATATTTATATATCTATCTATATATATATATATATGAAAATGAAATCTCATACTTACATAGATATATGTACATTTCATTTATATATATACATATTCATACATGCATCCTTTCATCGGTTCATACATTATACATAGTATATGAATATGAAACCCTATATGCATAAAGATATGTGAGATTTCAGTTGTAAATATGACATTAGGACAACTTATTTGCATTGCCCCCTTGTCTTGTGTTATTACTTTTTATTCTCCCCCCCCCCCACCTCTCTCTCTCTCTCTCCAGCAGGCCTTGCCAGCGACAATCACCACAGATGAGCATATATATAAATATATTATATATATATATATATATATATATATATATATATATATGAGATATATATATATATATATATATATATAAACATACTATATATAGTATATATATATATATATATATAATATATATATATATATATATATATAGATATATAGTCCACAGGAGAGTAGAGAATAAAAAACTAGTATCTCGATAATTTCTCCTTCCACCAGGCCTCTTCAAGAGCTTTATTTCAACTAAACAGATTAAGTATATACATAAAACCATAAACATTTTTCTCACAGGTAAAATACAATTAACAGAACGTTGTCAAAGTACAAAATAGGTTGTTTAGATCATAAACAAATGGTCAAATTAGTCATTCAATAAAGTTAAATAGAGAACTATTCAACTATTTGGTGATTGGTTATTTAAACTTTTCTCTGAATTTGTACTGTTGGGAAACAATATGAAGGATGTCGCCAAGTGATTGGCGAATTCCCGCATTAGATATAGAAAATCAGGAAAATTATGATAAAGGGGGTTCGGGAGTAAGTGTTTTTGTTTGGATAAGGTCAACAACACTTTCTCGGACCTAGAGAGAATACATTTTAGAGGATTTACCTTGAAAGAAAGGCAGGAAAAGTCAATCGTATATATACGTACAAAACGTCACGCTCAAAACATCTGCTCCCCGTATATATACGTAGTAAATCAATCGTATATATATGTACAAAACGTCACGCTCAAAACATCTGCTCCCCGTATATATACGTAGTAAACGGCTCAGGTAGCGTAGGCGCGCTACGTATGTATACGTACTAAACGGTTAAAGGGTTAAGAACAATGGTTATAGTCATATAACCGCGAAATAAAGTGCTGTTGTGACGAAACTGCCACTGATACTCCAACAGTTTTTAAGGGATCAGGTATCATGAAAAGATGAGTCTAACACTGAGCTGTTGGTAGAGCATCCTATATCAACGGAGAGGATTATCGCAATGCTTTCTGCGTCACACTCTTTGTTCTTGAAGTGTTTGAGGTTGTTTTTCCTTTTAGATATCGCTAATGGGTATTAACCTGGTATGTATCCACCTTTGTCAAAGTCCAGGGGAAACCCATACCATATTAACTGATGTAAAAATACTACTTTGGTTTGTTATCTACGCGTCACCTACTCCGAGGTGCTATAGTAGATTCACATCACCGGTGCTTCTGATGTCTAGGCCAGTCCCTTAGGACGCTCCTGATTAACTGTTCATAAGCCAATCACAGGGCTGGAAACTCTCGGTCTCTCGAGAGAGTTCACGTAGGTAGGATGTATGTTCCACCTCTCTTTTCTAAAGTATCTCTCAGGAGAGCTTGGAACAGAGATGATGCCTATGTGAACTCTCGAGAGAGACTGAGAGTTTCCAGCCATGTGATTGGCTTATCAACAGCCAATCAGGAGCGTCGTAAGGGACTGGCATAGACATCTGGTGCACCGTTGATGTGAATTTTCTATAGTACTAAACATGGCGCAAGCTCCTTGTGAAGCCGTGTTTAGTACTAGCCCCTCGGGGATCAGAGTATTATATACGCCCATTTCTATATTGTGTGGTCGACAAAAGATGTTACTTAGCATGGGTTTACCCTGGACTTTGACAAAGGTAGATACTACGATGTCAACCTGCCCATTTAAAACTTAGGTCCTTTGTGTCTATGCATGAGACGGTTACCTATACTCTGTTTTTTCCATCTGTCCATCCGCATGTGGTGTTTTCGCATGGTAACACTGCGTCCCGGGCCTTAAATAGTTACGCTATGTGTAAGTTTTAGGTAAATAAAAGGATATCTGGGTGTACATTTGCAACTGAAAAGTGTTTTAATAATTTACTGTATGCGAATTACACCGTTAATAATTGAAATAAGATATTATTTAAAGCCCTGGACGCAGTGTTCAATGCGCAAACACCACAGGCGGATGGACAGATGGAAAAAAATAGAGTATAGTGTTCCTGTCATTTGGCCTCTATAGACTTAAGTAGTTAATTATGTTACCTGATGGTTAGTGGACTGTGACGGGTTGCAGTTAGTGTGGAGAAGGGCATGCGGCTAACACCCTCATCCCAAAAGACGGGAAGGCTAACATGTCCGAAGCCACTCGCTACCTCTAGAGGAAAAAGTGTAGAGCGAAAAACATGTATAGACGCACAAACTTGAGAAAAGATAGAGAGAAGTTTTATTGTTTATTTTCTCCACATAATATTTTATAAACACATATATAAAGTTCAAGTATTAGGCAAGTAATGAAAGTAATCCAAGATTATCCGAGTTTTTACTTCCAGGCATAAATCATTATTCAAATGAATGCATTATGATAATGTGTGTGTGTGTGTGTGTGTGTGTGTGTGTTTTATATTGAGTGCATTTTGTGTGTGGAGCGAAGGGCACGAAAAGCACCATCTACGAAAGTAACTCGGGAAAATGAGTGCGCATATAGTGACCGCAATCATCTTTGAAGGCGCAGCCGGCAATTCCCTTGAGCCCTTTTTGTTGTTGTGAATAATGCATAGCGCACTATACACCACCTGTTGTATAATCAGGTGCATAATCCACCCACAATGACGGGTGGGGCGCAAGATCGATGATATGATGTAAATTATCTACGGGGAACAGCTGAGTGTATAATTATTCTTGCTCATTAGATTAACAAGAATTTATCTTCCGGGCAAAAGACGTAGGAATTTTGAGATAATCGCGTCAAAGCGATAAATCTCTCCTAAAGCACCTTTTGTCCTGTAATTATTCATTTGTAGGTCGCTTGCGCCGGGCTAAAGGGTTCAGTGCTCCGGCCCCAAGAAAATGAAATTCAAGAACCTTCTCGAAATTAGGTTATACTTCACTTTTCCCTGTATAATAGGATATAGAAATTTGTTGGGCGATGTTGCATAATTTGAAGGGGCGGTCGCGATGCTCCAATTTTTTTTTTTTTTTTTTTTTTTTTTTAAAGAAATGATTAATTCTTTTGTGTACTGATTTCTGATGAAGTTGTCTGTCCGGTATCTTTTTTCTTTAATGCATCGGGATTATAATTTGGGCCGATGTTTAGCAAGCGTTGTTCTTTATTTAAAACGCTTTAACGCCTTCTCTCTCTCTCTTTCTCTCTCTCTCTCTCTCTCTCTCTCTCTCTCTCTCAAATCATCTAACTCTCTCTCTCATCTCTCTTCTCTCTCTCTCAGTCCTGTAGTTTTAATAATCTGTTGATACCAGGAGAAGATTTAGGAGAATCAGAGACACGGTATTATGAAATTCTCACAAAAATTTTCCAGTAATACTTTTGTTAGTAATTTAAGAATAAGGGATAAAGAATAGCATGTAGGAACATTAAAGATTTGCTTTATATTACCGTAAAAATGTGCGTGATTAAATTTCAGGAACCATATTTTTGCACTAGTGCTCACACTCAAAATTATGATAGCAACATTTCCAGTGAAGAATTGTGATATTAAGTGAAGTTTAAAGATTTTGCTAAACAAGTCTTCTCTGCATATAATATAATATATATATATATATATATATATATATATATATATATATATATGAATAAGATATATGATTAATGAAAATTATATGTACATGCATGCATACGTACATACGCACACACACACACACACACACACACACACACACACACATATATATATATATATATATATATATATATATATATATATATATATATATATATATTATATATACTATATATATATATATATATATTGTGTGCGTGCGTTTGTCTGTATGTGTGAGTATGTATGTATGTATTCATCTGTTCGATATGGAAGCAAAAAATTAAGAGTGGGCAGCATCGTACTTTCAGTTTTTAAAGATGGACTTGTTAGCACTTTCTTGTAATTAGGTGTTTCGATAACTCTAGACATCCACTATTTAGAAATGAAATTGCTAATATTCTTTTAATATGTAATCAACTCTCATAGAAACTATTAGGTAAAAGAAAATTTGTCTTTAAAAAGTGATTCCCTAGTCTGTCGATATGTCTTGTTCTTTTGAATGTTCATGTCTAAGTATTTGAAAGTGTTAACAGCATGATTTTCTGTATTTATAATTGTATTATGTTGGTATACATATTAACACTGTATTATCGTTATTATTATCCACCTCTTGAAACAGCAATATTGTTAAGAGCCCTTGGATAATGTATTATATTCACTAGGAGTGTACTTGATCCACTTCAGGTTTAATGAAAACTTCGTAAAAAAAGGTATATATATTAAGAAATGGTTGTGCAGTGGTATCATCGATTTGCACTATTCAACCAACACTACATCTATCAAATTCCTTGTTTCAGATGATGAAGATATAGAGGACATTTCAGTGCTGAAAATTGAAATATATAAGAATTCTTATCGAATAATATTAATGTTTTCGGTATTTTCAGAAGTTTAAACATATACAAATCCATGATCCCTTTTTTAGTAACCAGTAACCATAAGAATACGTGATTTACTTTCTTTTATTTAGTAATCATTAGAAATCAGCAATGGCGCTTTCCTTAAGTTTCGCTTTTAGCCTTTGTCAATTTGCGAAAATACTTATATTTTTGTTTTTTTAGGAAAGCCCGAGTAAAATGCGGATGTAAATTTTTCGATGAGTGTTGATGATATGTAATCTATAGCGAATTCGGATAATAATAGTAAATATATATATATAATATATATATATATATATATATATATATATACATATATATATATAAATATACATACATGTATATATTACATGTATGTATGTATGTGTATATATATATATATATTATATTATATAGATATTATAATACTATATAATATAAATATTATATAATATATGTATATATCTATATATATTAAATTTTGTTCTTTTTTCCCATAGCCAGTAGTAGAGCACTAGTCTTGTGTTTGTAAGGTCCATCCCTGTATCCTTGCAAAGTCCACTTAGCCATGGTTACATGAGTTAGCTACGGTCAGGAAAAAGACACTTAGCAATCTTTTCCAAAAGAGACTTGCAGAGGATCGGAAGGTTCTGCCTGGCAAACGCCTCCTCTCTAAAAGGGATGAAAGTGCATGGTGAGAATATATAATATAATATATATAATATATATATATATATATATATATATATATATATATATATATATATATATATATATATATATATATATATCAAGAAAGAAAGAGAGAGAGAAAGGTATCTAATTTTACATTAAGAGGCAAAAGGGATTTTGAGGAATTTCGCCAATGTCAAGAGACATTTACATTGATGACGACTGCGTTCGACGGGAAAATATAGAATACCGCTCTGCTATTATCTTCGGTTACCCTCCTCCTTTTATACCGTTCGTCCCTTTTCTTCCTCTTTCGCCACAAGAGATAAAGTGGAGATGAGCCAGAAAAGTCTGACCTTTCGTTTGGTGTCAAGGCTTGTGATTGCCCTAACCCGTGACGTCACTGCCATTGTATGCTGATGCGCAGTAATACATCCAAGAGGAAAGAGAGAAGAAGATATGAAGGCGTGAGTAATTATTATTAATGAGAGGAATTGCAACGGCGAGTCTGGAATGGTTGGCGTGACACGTTTAACTTCGCTAGATACATCTCGATTTTAGTTATTTAATTATTTCTTTCATTCGGTGTCCATATCTTTTCACACCATTTTCGCAGTGATTTTGTAAAAGCATTGTTTTTATGATATCCTTGAATTCAAAGGTATTTTGAAATGTCTTTTCGAATTTCGATTCGTATCCATATACATTATTCTAATGCCTGGTAAAGTTTTTCAAACTATCATTCTTTACTTCATTTATTTTCAACATACAGTATAGCTGTATGTTGGCCAAGTTACTATCTTTCTAACAAATTATTTCCCGAGATAAATGCATTAGTCATAGATAAGGTAAAAGGAGTATTCATTTGTTCATTACTTTATTACTTTTATTTCCTTCTCTGTGTATCGTTTCTATTTTATAATGTAGTCGATGTTTTATTTGTAATTTATTGTTCAGCAATTAGGTAATACTTATTGCTAATATAAGATTTGTTTATTATTTCATGTAGCGGCATTTTTATATGCTCAAACTTTTTCGAAGAATTTAGTTTTTGCATTTGGGGCCTGAGGCAAATGTCGGAGATTATCTTCGAAGAACCATAACTGGTTAGTCATGTTACTCCGTAGCGAGATCAGAACTACAAAGCAACACTTATCCGGCTCATAGACGTATGATATTCCGCATGAGGGAGTTTAGAAGCTGAGAGCAGTGATGGGAATAGCACTTAACGGCTTTTTTGTGTGTGTGTGTGTGTGCTGGAGGTGGGGGGGGGGTTAGGGGGAGTGCTGCTTGCTTGCTTTGTAATGCTTCTTAATAAGATGGCCCTTGAGATGGTGGAAGGTTAATTTTGCTTGTGAAGCTCCTCTCTCTTCCTTTTATTCTGGACCTATCGCACACAGATAACTTCATCTGCGCCTAATTGGATGTAAAAGAGTCTTTATTGTACATTAATTGAGTCAAGCTCTCTAATAGTAGGCACATTATCTTTTATTTCCGTTATTTAAGCTGTGGGCGTGAGTTGCATTGTATGACGACGATGTGGAACTTTACAGCGTGTTTATTTCTAAAATTCTCTTTTCACTGCAAAATATATATCAAGAGCTCACACATACCTTCCTTTATGTAAAGGTCACACAAACACTCGGGCTTCTCATACGAGTTGAAATTTATGACTCTGCTCCATAAAATTTTCATGTGTTAACATTTATTTATACACGATAGTCTTGTGAGTGTGACAGTCTCTTGGGTGTTCCTTTGTTCTCCGTCTTCTCTATTTGGATGAATACTTGATGTTTTGAATATAATGGAGGACGTTGTCTATATCCTCGCCAATTTTCTCTTTGGAAATCGAGGTTACAATACTTGTGACATGAAGCCGGCGTTTACAGACAGTGCTGTCAAGCGGTTGAGGAACGTGACTGACAACTTCACATACCCATAAATGTCCACGTGTACTGTACCCAGAATCCCATCTGCGACCTAGGAAGATGGTCCTGACCGCATCAAGGGTATTGGGGGAAAGGCCTTTTCTATCTATTGTTTTGCATGAATTGGCAAACCTCACGTGGTGACAGGCGCTTGCATAAATTATCAATAGCAGTCATAAAGACAGAGGGGTTTAAGATTCATGCGGTAGTCATGGTAAAGAGGCACATTAGTCATGGGAATGCGAATGTGCCTCGGCACATGGGCCGAACTCCATGTGAGTCCCTGCATGGAATTGATACCATCCAGTAAATGTCCAGACATGTAAAAGTGGGAGTATTTACACTGCCTAATGATAGTACAAAGCTGTTGGTGTAATGCAAAAAGCGCGATTTGCGGTCTTGCGGTCTTGTAAGTTTAAACGCAATTGCGGTGCGCTTATGTACCTTTCTGGCGCTTTATTGCGCTTTTGAGTGCGTCCAAGCGAATATGAGATCATGCCTTTGGCGAGTGAGTGATTGTGTGACCATGTAAGCATGTTAACACATTTGAGGCCCTGGAATGTTTGGACACTAGGAAGAACCTCTCGGCGGGGTCAAAGGTCCTGGGTGATGTATACAAGAATTTCCTGCTTCATGTTAATTGGAGCCCGTCCCCTTTTATTTCATTCTCTTTTCGTATCATGTTTACTGGACGCATTGTAATCTACCTCGGAATCGGGTACTTGATCATAGATATATTTGTCTCTCTCTCAGATATTTAATTTACCTTTCACTCGGTTTTATTTTTTTTTTTTCCTGTCAGAGTACAAGTTGGCATGAGTGTGTTTTGCGCATTTATTTTAAGAAATTATTGTATAATTTTTATTTATTAGTTTTTATAATAGTATTGATGTGATTGCATTTTATTTATTTTATTTATTTATTTTTTTTTGAAACTACTGTTGTTATTTTTATACAATTGCGTTTCATCACGCATTTTCTTTTGGAAGATACTTTGTTGTTGTCTTGAAAAACTTTCTGATGCTCAAGTTATTAAGTGTAATTGTTTTGTTACCTTTAAAAAGGAGGTTAGGCTTCTACTGCGGATTTATTACCAGCTTGTCTGTCTATCTGCACCTGTTTAAACAGTATTACTTGAAAACTAATTTGCTGATTTTTATTAATATGTTTGTGAACATGTATATAACAATGCACCGGTGAACGTTTTAAGTAATTGTACTTGGTTATCAAAATTAATTCCGTCATTATATTAGTGAATTGTGACGCTGTTTATTTAGATAGCTATGGTGATTGTCTTTTATTATTATTATTATTATTATTATTATTATTATTATTATTATTATTATTATTATTATTATTATTATTATTATTATTATTATTATTATATCAGTAAAAATGGTCCCAAGCTTTCATACGATTTTTTACATTATAATAATTTGTTCTGGTGGAGTCATGAGTTCACTAAATGCAAAGTCTTTGAAGTTTTTAATTTCAGTTTTTTGTCGTTAATCATGAATAATGGTCAATCGAATCTCTGGTTTTGCCGACATTATTCTTCAGCGACTTGTTGCTTCTCCCTTTTTAAAATGTTTTCGATGCTTATCAATTCGCTGCATTAATGCAGTATTTATATTACTTAGTTTTTATGTTCGATCGTACTTTTACTTTCTAGTACTTTGCATCAACACATTTTGGGATTGGTTCCTCATCTTTTCCAGCTCTTCTTATTTTTTTCTTTTTCATTGAATCTTAGATGTAAAGTTGCATCGTGTTTCATACTTGTTACACACAGGTGCCTGTCCCTTGTATGCAGGCATTTGCATTTCGTGCTTGTTCAAGGCGTAACGACGCAATCTTTTATTTTTTATTTATTGTGCTTACTATTTTTACGGATTGGTTCATTTTTCATTTGTTTGTTCGCCATTACCTGTACTTTTATCCTATTATTGTTTTTTTTACTTCTTATTGCTTTTTGTATGTTTATCAGTTGTTTCTTCTCCTTTTAGACATATTTGTTTTTGTATGTTTATCAATTGTTTCCTTTCTTTGAAGGTATATTTTTTTGTGGTTTTGAGTTTTATTGAAGTGCTCATACTGAGTTTTTTAGGCGATGAGCCCCATACCTGGATCGTCTCTTATTGCATAAAAAGCTAAAAGCCTCTCATGGTTTTATCATTTAATTTCGTAGCCTTATATAAATTCTGGCAGTGCTTCTATACGTCAGTTAGACATATTGTTGAGTTTCCTTTTGAATCACATCTTCTTTAGTACTTGTTCATTTATTACATTTTAATCATTTTTACCATTACCCATCATCATTTCATAGGTCTATGTTCATCCTTATAATTCACTGTATTTAGCATTATACTGTGAAAAGAAGTAACGATCCGTTCGTAGTTTTTACGTGCTATTTAAAGACTTTCGTATTATATTTTAACGAAATGATGAAAAGAATATTAAAGAAAGTAATAGAAAAGAAAATCTGTCAAAAATGTTACAGACACCTAACGTTCCAGAAAACAGCTTTTTCTATAAAAAAAATGAATTTCTGAGATAGAAAATTAGTTGTTCCAAGTACCCCAAAATAAGATTACTTAGGTAGTTTTTCTCGTTTTCAAAGGTAGTCATAGTATACTTAACTTCAGTAAAATGATGTCCTGGATGCATTTGTTCTTATTAACATGATCATTAAGGTGTGTATGGCAGTAATTAAACGGTTTAGTCTCATGTAAGTGTAACCAACGGTTATGAGGTTATATATAATTTCAATTTAACTGCGATGAAGACTCAAATGGCCTATTCAAACCTGTAATCACTCCAATCAAGAAATAACGGAATCTGCATTGTTTGTTTATGTACGTATTCCGACAAGTATACTGGTGTTAGTTAATGCCATATATGGATGACGAAACGCGAACACTGACAGCCAGGGTCGGAGACAAACAGTGCCATTTCCGGTTGCTCCGTCCGCAACGCCCGCCCTAGTGTCGCCTCCTCAAGTTCATGTTTCGTTCGAATTAATCCATTTTAGCTGAGGTTATTGGAGGCGTTTAAGGGCGGCGCCGCTCGTGCCTTATTGGGACGGCTGGTCTGACCCGCCCGCATTTGGTCACATTTTTTTAAGATCACCCCCGCGAAGGGCGAAGAGGTCTGGCCGGGTCGAATCATTCCTCTTGCATTATTTCCCGATCAAACTTATTATCCGCGTATCGGCGATCGTCTTTTGTTTGCGCTTGGACTCCTGACGCGTTCTCTCCCCCCTCTCTCCCCCCTCCCCCCCTACCTGTAAGAGCGCTTTCCTAATGAGGGTCCATAATGCTGTATCGGCGTTTTAAATGCCGTTTTGAATGGTAGTATTCTTCCTAAAATGGATTGCACACATTTCTTTAAAATGTTTTAACGCAATCGTAATAGCTGCATCTGAAGATAAAATTGCATAAGGTTTCGTAAAGAGAATGATTTTTTATACTTTTGCTTTTTATTCTTTTATTTCAAATTCTTTCGGAGTTTAGTGTTCTTGGTCTTGTTGTTTTTTTTCTTTTCTTTTACATTTTTACTTGGTATTATACGTATGAATATTATTACTTTTTTTTTACTGTATTAACCTTAACAAATGATCAATATTGAAGACGCTTTTGTTACAGGTGTCGCCGACGTACTTAGAACACCATAAAAGGAGAGTTCATTCACATCTATTGGATAAAAAGGTAATTTTATCGCTTTAAAACAGTTTTTGAAAGAGATGTAAATTTATGCGTGTATGTCCGTTTGCTAGATTTTTGTATGTATGTATGCGTGTACGTATGTAAGTAAATCTCCGAGGCCTTTGTTGAGAGAAAGGGGATTGCTCTGTTGTTTTTATGAGGAATTTTGTCATCGGTTCACTGAATTCCGTTTCTTAGTCATTAAACATGATAGGAAATACTGACTAATATTAGAGGGGTTTGATAATTTTTATCGTTATTTACTAATGAATACTTATTATATATTGTCTTCCACTTATATTTATTTGTTCTCTCATTGAAATTATAACCATGAAAAAAAACATTTTGTTGATAATCTCTCTGCGCTGTCTCATCTGTCTTCTGGTTTGTAGATTTATATGGCATCATTTTAAAAGAACAAATTATTAAAGGAGCAGGTAATTTGTTGATATAATCGCTTCTTGCGTGGGGTAATATACTATGTTCTCCACCTGTGGCATTTCCGTTAAGAAATATTTAATATGAGCGAAAAACATTCTCTTAAGTTTTTTTTAATTTTCAACATATGTATGCGACTGATCGCATCTTACAAAGCACCTTCCCTTTCTTTTCCTGACTATTTTCTTTTTTCCTTTTTCTCAATGATTTATTTTTACATCTCGGCCTGGAAATGGGTACGTGGGAGACGTGGGCAATGCTATCGATACCTTTGTCGGTGATGGCCCCGTTCTGAAGTCTCTGGAGCGCCAAATTACCATCTCTATTAGCGCCCTTGACATTTTCCGCTGCACCTCTCGACGGCTTTTATTCTCTGAACGAATGGCGTTCATTTTCTTTTTTTTCTCTTCGGTTTTAATTTTTTTATTCCTCTCGTTATATTCACTCACTTTCCAGTGTAAGCAATGCGCCTCTTCTTGTTTTCATTCTTTTTTTCATTACTCCACCTTAACAGGATATTATATTCTCATGTATGATTGCATCTTTCTTTTTTATATTGCAACATATTTGCAGTGAGGATAAGAGAAGATTTTTCTTGATTATCTCTTATTTATATGTTTAACTTATATTATCGGTCTGGAATGTGGACGAGACTGGTTAGATTTGATGATGAAAGTCAATTACTCGTTTATTATAAAGGGAAGGAATTGAGTTCAAGTGCGAATGAAGATAATTCCGAGTGTTAATCGGCTTACCTTTACATTTGGTTCCTTAATCAGCGCCTTTTGACTGTCGCGCCCCAGGTGACTGAACCAGTTAATTGTACTCTTTTCTTTTGAGACTCTAAGTTAATGGTACTTTCGGTGGTGATTGAGGTCGTTTGTGAAATTACAGTGTGTGGATGTTGGTCTATGTATTGAGAAATTGGTGGCTATGAAAAGATTACTTGTAATCGTTTGAAACTTTGTGTAGGTAAAAACAAATAGATTTTGTATCTTGAAGCTACTGTAGTTTATGCTTTTGAAAATTGGCTTCAGGTCAGGTTTACCTCAGGAGCAATTTTGTATTTATTTTAATGGATGTAATCTACAGCTTCATTTAATTATGGTTAATGAAGCGATATAAGAGACAGTATAATTCGTTGATACTAGGTTTGAGTTCCTTCCTTCTGTCGTTTATAGTCGTTCACTTTTACCAGCCACGGGCTTTTCAAGGCTTCTGTCTCAAACAGGTCAAGAGTATGAGTATGTGCGAGTGGCTGAAATGTCAAAGGTTCTGCATTATGTGGTTCAGACCGATACGATAATATGTCTAGTTGTTTTTCATATTCAGCATTAGTCCTTATTTTTTGTATTCGCCACGAGATTTCTTTTGTTCGATTTCGATCCACTAAGATAATGCGTTTATTGTTGCTTTCATTCTGAGTTGTTCTCAGGTGTTGAGGCGGTGTTGAGATAGTTACAAGCAACATATTAATGATGAGACTAACAGATATGGTTTTCTTGTATCAGCTAAAGCATCATCATCTCTTGTAGTTAATACTACTCTTGACTCAAATTCAAATTTACAAGGCTGAAGAGTTGTTATCGATAATCTCTGATATTACCTCCAAAATATGAGTTCTAACAAGGAGGAAATGGTTTTGGTCCACTTGGTCTGAAAACACAGTTACTTATATGGGAGTCATTGTTTAGATTCTTTAGAATGCCTAGATTATAAAAACGAATTTTGATATGTATAATTCTAGATATAAGAGCTTTCCCATCTGTCTATTGTTGCTGTCACCGGTGCGTTTTTAAAGAAATTCCCAGGTTCGTACTGCTTGTGAATAAATGTAAACAGCATGCTATTTGTGTGGTTATTCCCCTATGTCGATTCCCATTTCGTGTTGTTTTTAATATCATTAATAGTTTCTGTTCATAAAATTCACATGTTCATTGGGAGCAATCTGAAAATGCCATTAACTTGCCAATCAAATGTCAACAATATAGTAGAATACCAGTTTATGAAAACGGAAATAGAACGAAAAGAAGAATAATTGAATAGAATAAGAAAAATGTAAAAACTGAATATACTGTATTTCAAGAAGCACTGGAAATGAACAGCATTAATATTAGCTACACACAAGAAGCGTGTGCAAGATAAAGGTGAATAGTGAAGCGTTTGTTGTGGGTTGGGTGCTCTGCTAATCAGACTTCTGTGTAGTATAGTATTCTTCAGTGGCTAATGTTGCTGAAGTTTTCTGCGCCGGAAAAACATAAGGAATAAAGTTGGGTTTAATTTAGTTAAATAGATATATTAACATTTAGTATATCATTCTCAAGGGAACTCGAGACTAAGATACAGAAGTCTAAGATACAGATACTATGATACAGCCTAAGGCATGAGAAATTGTGCAACAAAATACCCCAGCAGGAACCAACGAAGGCACAGGTATAATTTTTCAGGTGTTAAATCTATAAAAGTACAATCTGTGTATTGAATGAGTATACATCTGCAGAGAGCAGTGTTGATGGTTTTTCATTCCTTAAAGAATGTTGTATTCGCTAACAACAATAATCTTTGTGAATAAGTGCGGTAAGGTATATGAATTTCAAGATAAAAATAAAACTCAATTAAATGGCATGCAAGAGAATTCCAAATCCGTCACGGCAGAATCTACTGATGTTCCACTCTATGCTTTTGCGCTGAAGGAGGTTGTTCTAACTAAAGGAGTATTCGATAGCCATGACTGACTGCTGGTCTCCATAGTTCTTGCCCAAGTGTGATGGCCGTTGGTTTTCGAGAGTGTCACTAAGTTACACGCTTAATATGATTATTAGCGACCTTTGGACGCATATTTATTTAAGATCTAGACACTACGTACACACACACATAATATATATGTAAATAGATACGCTGTGTATATATATATATATATATATATATATATATATATATATATATATATATATATATATTCCTCTTTTGCCTCAATAGGTAGAGAACTCAATTTAGGATCACGACCGAAGAATATGTGAATATGTGAATGTTTTCTTTACACTAGTTATTTCTCTTTTGACCCAAACAGTGAATTATTTAATAGATATTACATAGACTATAAGATGACGCAGCAAGTGATGGACAAAGTCATGTT
This sequence comes from Macrobrachium nipponense, assembly GCF_015104395.2. NCBI lineage: Eukaryota > Metazoa > Arthropoda > Malacostraca > Decapoda > Palaemonidae > Macrobrachium > Macrobrachium nipponense. The sequence continues at coordinate 75,175,752 of NC_087213.1, read as the reverse complement.
GTTAACAGCATCATCCCATAAGGATAACACCTGGAGCTAAACACTGTTATTTGTGGTATGCACATGTCGGCCCCACTACAGTTGATCGGACGCCTTGGCATAATGGTGCAGCGATGGCTCAATTTTACTAGGTTTGAGCTCGTTGTTGGCTTACCGCCTTCCAGTTTACCCAGCTATAAATGGTTATTAATGTGTATTGGAGTGAAGAATAGGGCTGGGGGACTAAAAAAATCACCCCCGTTTAGACATACTGTGAAACTGAAATGCTAAACCTTTCATGTGTTACCTTCTCAAAAAGATAAAAAGGCGTGACGTGAAAAAATTATATATTGTCTTAAAAAGATTTACTTACGATGTTTCCCTCTCTAACAGGATGAAATTAAGCTTACAAACAAAGAAAACGATCACAATTCTCAGGACAAACGCGTGGGTTCAGAGTATTTCCCTTTAAAGATCATGACAGATCTGAGTTGAAAATAGTATGACGGTCATGACAGATCTCAGTTGAAAATAGTAACAAACTGTTGAATCAACAAAGAAATAATGTATTCGAGTATTCTGATTACAGAGTGAAGACACCTCGCATGTTCATTTGGAGTCTCGTGTCTTATCCTTCTCCGTTATCTCGTTTTTTTTTTCTTCCGCAACACTTTAGAAGAATGTTACATTTATGTTTCATCACTTTTTTTTTTCTTGTTCGCGTCTCTAAGGGGAATTTTTCATTTAAATCACTATTGTAGATTCTGTTGTTATCGAAAGAAAGTTGTTAATAAACAGGAATAAACAGGAACCCCGCCAATAGTAAATACTGGGTAGGAAAAATGGGGGAAGCTTGTTGTTTTAATTGAGATTATTTTTACAAATTAATTTAAAATGCATGAGTGTGTACTTGTGTTTGTGTGGGTTTCCATGTTTGATTTTTTTTTTTTTTTTTTTTTTTTTTTTTTTTACACATTTGGTATCAGTACACCACTTTCGTTTGAGTATAGAGTATATATGTTATTCATGCCTCTTTGACTCACATTGACATAAGAATGAGTAAAAGGTTTATCTGAAATTATTGTTTTAACAGATTGTCCATCAGTTTAAAGATTATACAATCTTCTCTTTTGCTTCATATCTTTGTTATAAGCAACAAAAGAGATAGTCTTTGTTCGTTGCTGATTTTAATTTAATTTTTGAAAATAAAAGTAAAGCTTATTCTTTTCAGCACTTCCAGTTTATGACGTTCAACGAAAATTTGTAGTTGCAGTTTTTTCGTCCATCCATTATAGATAATCAACAAGGGGAATGAAGCTCTGCCACCGGCCCTTGGTCTTGTAAGATTCACTTCCAAATAAGCCATCAAAAGCTATCAGACGAGAGAGTTTCTTAATTAGTGCTCATTGTTAATTATATCATCTTGTAAAATCATTTGTTCGTTCGAAGCCGAAGAGCTGCGTTCGTTGCTTGTGTGCTTTCATGGGGCATTAACTATCGAACGGAGAGCATTGTAGGACCTTCGTTAGCATTCAAAGCAAGTTTTTATAAGAGAGCTCAGCATTATTCACGACGTCTTTAATACTGCTGACAACCTAAGTGCTTTGCCTCATCACCTTCCCCCACCCCCCTCCCTGGCTCCCGTCTCCCCTCCCTCTCACCATCCCCCTTCCCCTTCCGAGACCTACATTCCCCCTCCCTCCCCCAGTCCCCTTCTTGTTTATAAAGGTAACCCCTTCCTGCTGGCCGTCTCCTTCCTTGCTCGCCTTTCCAATCACCTCCATCGCTCGAGGCCAGAGACTTCGTTAGGAAAAATGATGACGATGATGATGAAGATGTTAGAATAACCGATGAAAAATCGCGGGTTGAAGACGGTGGTAAATGTGATTTATACGTCTCATTAGAGATTTTCTACCAGATATTTTGTCCCTCGAGCTGTGATTAAGAGGGTAACGTACTGTGCCCCAATTTGCTTTATGGAATCACCAAATGGGCATAAATTGGCCCCGTAAATGCGAAATCAAGAGGGTGGTGATTTTCACGGACGACTAAAAAAAATGGGGAAAAGTTGCTTTGAATGAATCATGTGATCGGATGTAATTTATGACGAAGGAAAGTGCACCATAATTCATGAAGTTGCTCCAATTTTTGCGTTTTGTATTTAGGCCCCTGAGAAGGAATTGGTTATTTATGTTAGCTAATAAGTAACTCTACTTGAAATATTGACTTGATTGGAGAGATTTAGTGATTTCTGAACGCTGCTTTCTCATTGCTTCTATTAAAAGTATTGTTTAATCATGCCGTAAAATTGTGCTCTAAGTGGTAATTGCCTGGCTTCAGTACTTGATACTCTCTCTCTCTCTCTCTCTCTCTCTCTCTCTCTCTCTCTCTCTCTTGCTTTTCTGAGTTTTCACTTTAGTGATTTTATTATTGAAGGTTTTATACAAGAAATTGAAGTTTTAGCTTGCCTATGCTACATTCGCTTCTTATGAATATCTAATGAGTGGTTTCACTGTTCTGATTGGTACATTTTTGACGGAGCTACGAACACTTTTCTAGTGTTTGATCTTTTCCCTTTCTCTCTCCATCGTAGATATGACTTACAACGGGCGATTAAAAGCTAGCTACATAATTCACGGATTAGGTCAGCAGAGGCAAACAGGATTTTATAATCGTGCCCATTTGCCCCCCGCCCCCCACTCTCCATGTTCGAGAACGCGGGTCGTCCAGTTGTGAGAAAAAGTTAAGTATATCTTAGTTTAACCAGACCACTGAGCTGATTAACAGCTCTCCTAGGGCTGGCCCGAAGGATTAGATATTTTTACGTGGCTAGGACCCAATTGGTCACCTAGCAACGGGACTTACAGCTTATTGTGGGATCCGAACCACATTATATCGAGAAATGAATTTCTATCACCAGAAGTAAATTCCTCTGATTCCGCGTTGGCCGAGCCGAGAATCGAACTTCAGACCACAAGACTGGTAGCCGAGTGCGAAAACCCCTCGTCCAACGAGGAAATTATAGTTGTGAGCTAGACGAAACTTCTCTCGCGATATTATGTAGAAGAGGGCAATTTCGGTTATGTGTATGATTTCCCAGATGGCGATCCTCTACTTATGCACAGACAGTTAACTCATCAAATCAAATATATGGAAAGATAATTAGATATTGCAAAATATTTGTCCATATCTGAAAAAAAAGTGCCCACGTCCATAATCAAATTATGTATAGTACATGAAGCATAATCTACCCTACTATAGTGTTTTTATTGTCTTTTAAGTTGCATGTATGTATGTATATAGTATATATATGTATGTATGTATGTATGTATGTATGTATCCCCTTTTAGATAGCTCCGACAGAAATGTACTGTATAGTTGACTTAGTACAGAATTGAAAATGTCCTGTTTTTCCCTTGTTAAGTCATATGAAAAACTTCGTTGCAGTGGAATTTGTTTTTCAGTTGACTGTAGTACATTTTTCTTATATAGCAATGTCTTTAGTGAACACTCTCTCTCTAGCAGAGAAATGATAACGCATGATATAGTACTGTATTATTACCAGGCGTTTTATGTAGTTGAAGAGTCCCGTTAGAGAACGAGACAACACAGCAAACATTTATTCAGCCCTCCATTCCCTCTTTTAATGTGCTTTTATACATAAATATAGGCACATATGTTGATTTATATATTAATACACGCTTATATGTGAATTTATGGACATTTATTTAGATACGTACATACATTCATTACATATGCGCGCATATACAAAATTCTTTTACGTATTTCAACTAACTCTAAACTTGATTTCCATATTGTCATTGAATAAATTTGTCAACCGAACACATGACAGCAGTAATGTGGAAGCGTCAACCTACGTTTATTTGCTGCAACAAAGAGCGATGGACGAAGTGTGCCTGCGTCACCTTCTCACGGAACCTCCCATTTACCCTTATGGTATCGCTGGGATGGGTCCAGTTTGACAGCACCCAAGATAAGCTGGTAAAATGAGAACACTGTTGTACTGTACAAAGGGTGAAAGTTGAGGGCAAGGCGCTGTTTCGTTACTGTTTTTATTAAGGGTATCGCAGAAGATAGTGGGACTATTGTTACAATTCCTGTCACAGAGGGGGTTTATATTTTATTAGAGCTCATATTTTTATCTTTTTCTTGGTATTCTTTTCGGGATTTAGACTGTAAATTAGTAGAATGTATCATAGATCCTTCGAAATTAAAAGTACGATTAGGTCATGACAGGGGAACTAAATCTCCGAAGTTAAGTATATCATAGTTTTACCAGACCACTGAGCTGATTAACAGCTCTCCTAGGGCTGGCCCGAGGGATTAAGATATTTTTAAGTGGCAACGGGACCTACAGCTTATTGTGGGATCCGAACCACCTTACATCGAGAAATGAATTTCTATCATCAGAAATAAATTCCTCTGATTTCGCGTTGGACGAGCCGAGAATCGAACTCGGACCACCAGATTGGTAGCCGAGCGCGAAGCCCACTCGTCCAACGGGAAACTCGAAAACTCCGAAACTCTGGGTATGTTTTTGCAGTCCACTCCTCCCTCCAAATGACAGTCATTCAAGTGTTGCACTCAGGTCCAGGAAAAAACAATTTTATAAAACGTTTTACTCTTTTATTTACACCAAGATGAGTTCTAATATACTTGTTTCAGGTGATTTCACCGGTCTAAAAGGTTTAATCTTCACTAATATGAGAGAGGTAAACAAAAGAATGATATAAAAATGGGTTGATTTTTCGTACAGTAAATTTATGAGCATTTGCAATCACGATGGGTTTAGCATTCCTAAATGTCATGTATCTATTATGATTGTTAGAATATATATATATATATATATATATATATATATATATATATATATATATATATATATATATATATGTTATTTATGTATCTCAAAAATTTATTCCACAAATTTTACAAGTGTCTAATTCATTTTCCCTGGGAAAAGCTTAGTCACAGAGGAAATTATTATTACTAGGTGCTTCTTTCCTCCTGGCCATGACTTAAACCTTGGCCATTGATTTCGAAACCGTAACAAGTGGTCGACATGGCTATTGGGCTATTAAGGGAGAGATAAGTTGATGTCGCCTCTACTGTCCATATTATCGTCGATAGTAGGCTGTTTATGTATCTATAACCGATGTCAACCCTTTTATACCATAATACCTAATTGGCAAGTGGCTAACTATGAAGTCTTGTTATTTATATACGCGTGAATTTTTTATACTGACAAATATTCAGCCAAGATCACACACACACACACACACACACACACATATATATATATATACATATATATATGTATATGTATATATATATATATATATATATATATATATATATATATATATGTGTGTGTGTGTGTGTGTGTGTGTGTCTGTGTGCATGTGTGTGTTTGTATATAAATAATGTATAAATGTGCAGGTGTTCTAGGTGGATTTTAAAGGAAACTCATTGAAGTTTTCTTGCTTTATTTGTAAAAAGAGGGGTAGACAAAAATGAGGGTGCTAACACGAGCGTTGTCTCCCCTCGAATCCCTATCAAACGTCTGTCACACACGCTATTCCACAATAAAGCCAAACACACAGGTAACCAAGTAAGGTTATCCAAACTATTTTAAAAGAGCAACAATACACATTATACTAAAGACGATACTTAAGTCAATGGAACATGGTAAAGATTTTACATGATAAAATTAATTATTTCCTGACATCATAAAAATGATGTGTGGTAACACATTTTATACTCTTAATAGTAACTATGGGAGAATTTAGTGATCTCATTTTTCCATTCACGTGCAAAGATCTTGTAATAATCTCAGTCACTAGGCGAACGGGCAAAGAAGTAGCTATTTTTGGGACAAAAATAACTCGACATTTAATTTTACTTGTTTTATTCAAGAAATCTTTATTACTTTGTTAAAATAACACTTCTGAATTACCTCCACCAAAGCTGGTGTTTTGTCCTTTATATATCATATATATTTATATATATATATATTATATATAATAATATATATTATATATATATTATATATATATATATATAACATTTCTTGAATAAAAACAAGTAAAATTAAATGTCAAGTGTATTTATATATAATATTTAATATATATAATATATATATATATATCATATTCTTATTTGATTACAACAAGTAAATTAAATCGTCAAGTGTATATATATATATATATCTATATATTATATATATAGACTAAATTATTAACGAATTTACAATATAATACTATATATATATTATAGTAATTATTTGATATTTAAGTGATATAAATAATTTAGAAGAGTCATTTTGACAAAATAATAACAATTTCTTGAATAAAACAACTAAAATTGAATGAGGAATTATTTTTGTCCCCAAAATAGCTACTACGTCGCCCGCTCTCTCTTTCCATCTAACTGAATGCCTATTAATGGCGTTATGCATAAGGTTACGGGTGGATTTCGATGAAATTTTTAAGGGTGGTCGCTAACTGACAGGGAAATGTTCTATGAGATTATTTCTCTTATATGGTCTCCCTTGTGGAGGGTGAGGAGGGATCAGCCCCTACCCCCATTAAAGTTAGCCATTTTAGCCAAATTCGATATCTCGAATATAACAGTGAAATGGAATCAAATTTCATGATTTGTAGAGCAGTCAAGATCTTGGAGACCAAAAAGGATCAAAATCCTTTTCTTAAAAAAAAATAATCTTATTCCCTTAACGTATTGGTGGAGGTATGCACAATGTGCACTTTATGGTATTTTATGTGTTGCTTATTTCTACAATTATGTGTAAAACAGCTGGAAATGATACATAATCTTATCTGACAGAAAATTTACTTTTAATGTTAAACAGGCACTTCAAAATTAAACTCAGCATATATATATATATATATATATATATATATATATATATATATATGTGTGTGTGTGTGTGTGTGTGTGTGTGTGTGTGTGTGTGTGTGTGTGTGTGTGTGTGTGTGTAGTGTATAGGACTTTACTTACAATTGTACTGTACTTAAACAATGAATGTTAAGCATAATGACTAATTAGTTATGATCATAGTCATCTTCATTTGAATTCCTATTTACATCATCGACAAGTTGTAAACGCATTTAAGTATTATCAGGAAGAGTTCTTCTTCTCAGATCTGTTCCTCAAGGAACTTTTGTAAGAGTCTGAAGGTCACAGAAGTATTATCACTATACCGTTAGTAGTCACTGTACTTGATGATTAAGGCCGAATCCCTCACGGTACGGTAACTTCTAAATCCTTCATTTCGAGCTTCTTAGGCCTCCACTGAAAGTGATCCAATAGGTTTGTTGAATTGCTGAATGACGTCAGCTTGATGAATTAAAATCTGGTTCAGTGACAGGCATACAATACCAACTGTAAAGCTCTTGTGTATTGCTCCGCCGTTTTTATTTAATATTTCCTAAATTTGTTTTCATTAATTTCCTTCCCAGAAGATATGACATCAAGGATTGTCTGAAGTCATTCAATTAGAGTTGCATTTATACCTTGAATTTTGGAGGAATCTTCTTTATTCTGAAAAAAAAACGCCTTGCACTATTACCATCATTTGAGTTTCCAGAGCCTCCTGGCTTAGGCATATCAAAAACAAGACTCAACTTCATTTTCAGTTGCCTTTGAATTGTTGTCCTCTGGTCCTGCACAAGATTGTTTCCTCTTGGGACCTTTCTTGCGACTTCTTGACGGGATTTTAATAATCTATATGCAGGAGGCATTCCACACATCTCATCCATCCATATAAGGTTCAAAGGCCATATTTGAGGTTATCTTGAGAGATCTTTCTTTTCGTAACCTGACTGATGTCATTCATACATTTGGGACTTCCTCCACAAGTGCCACAGCACTGAAATGATGAAGTTATAAACGGAAATCGTAAAAGTCTACAATAAAAAGGGGAAGATGGAGCAGGATTTTCCCAAATTATAATTTTGGAATTTCTTTCTGGGTAAGTTATCTCTAATTTCAAAGAAACATTGCACGTCATAAAAAGGCCAACTTCACTAGACAGATCTCTTTCATTTAATGAAGGCTTTTGCTTGTAAATTTGTTGACCTGTTGAACCATCAAATCAAATTTGATATCAAATTACCCGTATCCTAAAAATCGCTTGCTAAAAAACCCACACGTCCTGAATTCGTCATCAGAATTCCTTCAACTAACCTCAGTTTTCATAAACATCTCCAAATCAGTTACCGTCACGCCATCTTCTCGTTTCGTACATCTTAGTACATAGCTATGTATATTTCTTCAATACACCTCTATACTATGGAATATTCATTGGGTGATAAGGTAGCATAGATGATGAATTTGTATTTATTTGAAAGCTGATATTAATTCTTCAATCTCTCAGTACAAAATCTAATTAAAATCATCCAGAGAATATTTTTTTTGCTCTTATAATTATATCTTAACGCCACCACCCTCCAGTGAGAGCTCATACTCACGTGAGACAAATTCTGTTGACCGTTATACAAAGAAACTGACAGTAGAGCTCAGGCGACTTCTTCTTGTCCTGATCAAAAAGATTAATCTATCGAAAGTAGGAAAATAAAAGATATACTCAAGATAAACCTATCCATCTTTTATTATTTTTTATCCGAATTTACTGAAATTTAACTCATTTTAGGTGAATGATAACCACCGATGGGAAATTCGGCTGAATAAGCAAAAAAGGATAACTACCTACTCTGTGTCAAATTTTAACTTTACCGATATATTATTTGTTTATTTATATTTAAATCTAATAAGTCTGTGCATATGAATGGATTTCACTAAACTTGTTAGTAAATCTGACTAGGAATTCATTGATGCAAGGAGAATTGTAGTTCTTAAACGGAAAACAAGTTCGTTCAAAGAACAGGCTTGAGATATCTAACAAGAAAAGAGAATGATGTAGCACTGGACGTGTTTAATGATCAAACATGACACTAACGTGTGCGTGTTAAATAAAGTAAGGTGCAGAAATATTTTTTACAGATTTTGAAAATACACTATATATATATAATATATATATATATATATATATATATATATATATATGTGTGTGTGTGTGTGTGTGTGTGTGTGTGTGTGTGTGTGTGTGTGTGTTGCACGATATTAGACGTATGTCTCAATGCAGGACGTAGTAATGCTGGCATACATTAAAATAAAATAAAAAGATTTAATAACATTTTGGAGACCTTAATAGAAAAATAAGAGAGAAAATCATCCGTTCGGCTGATCTAGCATTAAACTGAAAATGGAAAGACCCAGATGTCAGCTGTGACTGGCTCCGTGACTGACAGCTAGGAGTGGTCTCTTTCGGGTGAGGGTGGGGCTGGGATACCTGTGGTGGTTTGGGAGTGGCTGATGGATCTTCCCTGGAAGGAGAAACAAAAGTTCTCGGGAGGGAGGGAGGGAGTGAGTGGTCTTTGTTTGTGAGCTTTTCATCTGCCTGCAAGCTGCTATTGGCGATGCAAACAGTGTCCTTTTAGATCCACCCCAATTCTTCTTCTTTTTCGTCCTCATCTGATTTTAAGTCTCCAATTTGACCTTCTTGCGAACGTGTAAAGAAGCGTTCATATCTATACATATTTACACTCTTGCATGTACGGACACTCTCTATATACATACATGAGCACAAAAAACAGACACACCCATATAGTATATATATATGTGTGTGCGTGCGCACCAGTGTGTGTGTGTGTAAGGTGTTTGTATGTGTATAGTGTTTATTACTGCTAATGAGTGTTTTTTGTCCCTCCCTGTATTAAGTGAGTAGGGGAAAAAAGCCCATTATCCCTCAACCTCTTGGTGCTAGTCCCCAGGTAACCTAACTCCATTATCCCTCAACCTCACGGTGCTAATCCCCAGGTAACCTAATATAACCTAACCCCATTATCCCTCAACCCCACGGTGCTAATCCCCAGGTAACCTAACCTAACCTGACCCCATTGTTCCTCAACACCTAGCTAACCTAACCTAATGTAACCTACCCAACCCTAACCTAACCTAACCTAACTTAACCTAACCTAACCCTATTGTCCCTCAACACCTAGCTAACCAGATCCCCAGGTACCCAAACCTAACCTAACCCTGATTTCAACCCTAACCCTAAAAGTCCTCATACTCTATGGGAGGTAAAAACCCTGATTTCAACCCTAACCCTAAAAGTCCTCATAGTCTATGGGAGGTAAAACCCTGATTTCAACCCTAACCCTAAAAGTCCTCATACTCTATGGGAGGTAAAACCCTGATTTAAACCCTAACACTCCCCCACCCCAAAACTCCTCATAGTCTATGGGAGGTAAATCCCTGATTTCAACCCTAACCCCAAAGTACCTCATACTCTATGGGAGGTTAAATGGAAAATCAGATCCCCAGGTAGCCAAACCTAACCTAACCTAATCCAACCTAACCTAACCTAACCTAACCCTAACCCCAAAACTCCTCATACTCTATGGGAGGTAAAAACCCTGATTTCAACCCTCACTCTTAATTCCCTCCACTAGCCCCCCCCCCCCCCCCCCTCCCATGATGTTTTAAAAATTAAAATCACAAGTTCCAACATGTCCCCCGAATTCACTCCCAAACGCAAATTTTTTTAAGTCAATAGGGAACTCTGAAAATTAACTTAACAAAACCCATTTCAGTATTAATCATTTATGATATGTGTATATGTATATAGATGCATAATATTCCATGCATAAAGAGGTTAAATGGGAAACCAGATTACATACAGAATTGTTATTATTTTTGTAACAAATGTCATACAGAAATACATGAATTATTATTCCATACAAAGTTATACAAGAATACACTGGAAAAGGTGTACAAAAGAATACACAGACATGATATACATCCGTTTTACAAAAATAATACATCATCGAGACACATTGCTAATATATACCACACACATCTTCCCCAGTTTCCCGATCGAGTGTGAAAGATAATTCATCTAATGCATCTAAGCTTTTAAATCTTGACAACAAGTTCTTCATATATAAATCTTCCACACATCTTTCCCCTAGCAGGGATAAATTCTTTTTCATAATGACTACGCAAGTGATTTTACCAATTTTTTTTTATTTCATCACTGAATGTAGATAACACAGGTAAATACTGATTCAACCATGTCATGTTAACTCGTCCACTTTGTCCGATACCGGCGGGGAAGATAGCATATTTGACATAGTCATACAATGATTTAAATCATTCTTCCTTTAATTTCTTCACCGAAGAGAAAAAGTGGTTGAACCTCATCTGCTTGGTATCCCTGCTCAAACGGTCAGCATGATCCTCATCTTTGGAATATGCTATGCTCTTTTGGGCGTATTCATTATCTTCAACAGGGGCACCGATACCATATTGGGTTAATAAAGTAGCTATGGTAGGGAGATCTACTTCATCGTCGCATTCTCAAGAGGTAATATTTTCGGGTCTTTTCACAAGGGCTGACCCTTCAACACTGCGATCGCGGGGACAGGCGTATGTTGCACTACCTCGAGAATATCGAAAGCCTGCAATCTCAGCGTATGGATAACTTCGAATGGCGTCTTCAACCTCACCGTAATTCCTGCATGTAACACAATTAGTGGCCACTACTAAACAAGTATTTCTCTTTCTGAACCTATTTTCGGACAAGTTTCCGAAAACTAACTTGCATGAGGAGGTTGACGAAGCCACGGCGAGAGTGTGTGCCTTAATATTCCGATGGTTCAAGTGTTAATGACCCACCAAATCCAGCAATCGAGCGTCCCCGCCCCCTGACACTATGAGTCATTAAAGATGGCCCCCTTTATCAAAATCACTGATTAAACAAGTTGTATCATGCCACCTGAAGCTATGAATCACGCTAAAGCCCGACACACTTTCGAACTGTTATCTCAACAAGTTTTATCATGTAAAGGGTTAATCACACGATTAAAAAAGCTGTATCATTTTCCCAACATGTTAATAAGGTACCCACGCACCCGCCATTTTCTTTTTTACGTGTCCCGCCTTCTTCATACCACTATCGCCTCTTTTCAATGCATTGCGCCATGCTTCTATTTGTTTTTTAATAGCTGCATTCCTTAACAGCCAACCTTTAACCCCTGCCATCTCAATTAAGTAGTAATAATTGGAAATATTATCAACGTTGGTTTTTTTACTCCCTTGAAATTCTCGTGCGATTTCTAAGATATTATAACCTGCCATTAGATGAGCTAAATCCCCTTCTTCATTCCATTCAATCAAGCTAGAATTTTGTAAGTGTTTAACAAAAGCTGTAACGTACGACTTTTGAGATTCTTTAAATAATATTGGAATAATACCTGTTAAATCGGAATTGCTTCTTTTGCGGCTAATATCATTTACCCCCTCTTCCCCAGCTACTTCAGCCACCTCACCCACACCCTTTATAGGAGAAGGAGGAGGTCCCATGAGTGATTTAGCCGCCGTGGGAAATTTTGCATTTAACATTAACAGGTATGTGCATGTTACTAACGGTTGTATCCAACTTACCATTACCCTCAAGGTTAGTATGATTATTATTATCAATATTATCACAATTTGTGTAGTTTTGTCAAAAGGGGGGGTTTTATATATATATATATATATAAAAGACATCCTGCACGGACACTGGAGTATACGAAATCCCATGCCTGGACTGTGACCATTCTTACATCTGTTTTACAGGAAAATCACTTCCCCAGAGATTAATATAACATAAACGGTCAGTTAGGTATGGGCAACAGAGCTCAGCTATTTTTAACCATATAAATAGCCATAACCACAGAATAAACTGGTATTTGTCACTTATAATTTATAGCATCAGATGTCGGTACAAAAGCCAAAAGATATGGGTAGCCTTGATCAAACAAAGACAGGTAATGAACATCTCAAAGGGTGCCTGGGTTTCAAATATCATTGATAAACTCTTTCTTCACCCAACGCTTCAGAAGATTAAAGAAGAATTATCAGAAGGGGTGACTTAGAAAAACGTGCTACTAGTGGATGGATCTCTTGGTATAAATACTGTCTTTTCTGTAACTTTTCTCATTCATTATTTACCTGAAGAGAGACAGCAGTCTATGAAATATGGTACTTACTTTGTATATTTTGGTGTTTTTAAGGGCTCCTGTATATATATATATATATATATATATATATATATATATATATATAATATATATATATATATATATATATATATATATATATATATATACAGGGTGTTTCGAAATTAGAGCCCTCCCCTCTACAGCATAAACTAAAACTGATATGAATAAAAAAACAAAAGTAATTCAAAACAGGTATTTTTTTGAGTTTCTCTCTGAGTATTTACTATTTTGTGTGGCCTCCATCTAGTACCACAGCCTGCATTCTTGAAGGGTATGATTTCAGCAAATCGCAAAAAAGCTGAGACTCAAACTCCATTTCACTGAGCACTTCGGCCACCTCTCTTCGCAGGTTGTCGAGGCTTGGTATACCATAGTTCACTGTGCGCGCTTCAACACGATCCTTTAAGATACTACCAATGTTTTCACGCACATTAAGGTCAGGGGAACTACCTGGAAATTCACTTGACGAGAAGAAATCGATACCACTGTTTCGAAGCAGCTCCTGAGTCTGAAGAGCCTTGAAACATGGTGCCTTATTATGCAAAAATGTGACTTCTTCAACAGATAACACATTTTCAGGATCTTTCAGGAAAGGAAATACTCCACCAGTAAGCATAGTTTCTCTGAAGTATTCGCCATTCCATGACTTTCCTTTTTCTTTGATGATTCACATTGACGATAGAGCACATCATCGCTGATATCATCCAACTTTGCTGCCCAAATGATGTCATTTTTATCATTTCTTTTCCTGACTGTGTAAATGAAGAAAGCCAGCTTCATTTCAATCTTTAAAAAATGAACCACAAAACCTTGCATGGTTTTCTCTCTGTTGCTGAGTGATGTTGAGCTTGCTGATAACATGAAATGTCTTGATACCAGATTTTTTCAACTCACGATATACAGCACTATAACTTCTCTTCTTTTCCCTTTTAGTTTCTAGTTCAAGTGCCAGTTTACGTAAAGACTTTCTTGGTCTACCCACTGCCTCAACTATGATGTGTTTTGACTCCTGAGAAAGGACTTCAGGCCTTCCAAGATTCTCACTCTTTTCCCAATGACAGTAATATGGATTTTTGTTCCAGTTTCTTTTCACAAAGGATTCATCTCTTTTAATGTATTTAGCTGTCCAGGAAAATGAAATGAAGGATGCGCCAGCATCCCTGGCCTCTATGAAGGTTATAGCCCGGATTAATTCAATTCATCTGATTTCCTCCAAGTCATAAGCCATGGCTGTATCTAACTCCGTCACTCAGTCTGAAAATACAAGAAATCTAAAATGAAAAATAGCTTAATAGAAACTTGAAGTAATGTACAGCAGTGCTCAAATCTCATGCGACATAATTCTTTTTGTATCGTCCAGATTCTCAGATTAAACGTGACTTTGCCAAGTAGTGCTAAAGTTTTTTTTATTTGTAATGTCATACATGTCAAAATGTTTGTGAATGCACAGTTAGCCCTATTTTCCCCTTGTGGTTTAATAGATATGATCCCTTTTATGCACATGTATAATTCGCAATCTGTGTGACTGGATTTTTTTTTTTTTTTACATTTCTCAGTTCAACGTGCAGTGTGATAAGGTTAGCGATGCCAGCAATGAAAGCACACTTACCATGCTCCTCGGACTGGTCAACATAACCACGTCTGCAGCATTATGACAGTAGACCTAATAAGCTCAAAAGTCATAACAACAATTTCAAAGTAGGAATATGAATTAAAACAAGTTTACTTTGAATGTTGAAGTTTTCGGCTGTGTTTAAGATGCCTGTATGTTGCAAAATGTTTTATAGGCCTAAGAAAATAATTTAAGCCGCCTGAGATGTAACCTGTTACTGATGAATTTATTTGCAAAGATTACCTGTTCTTTGAGGAATACAATAGGAATATAAATTATGACTAGTTTTCTTTGAATGTTGAAGTTTCACGCTGTGTTTCAGCTGCCTGTATGTTGCAATATGATTTATAGGCCTAAAAATAATCTAAACCTTCTGAGATGTAATCTGTTACTAATGCTTTTATTTGTAGAGATTACCTGTTCTTTGAAGAATAAAAGATGATGATGATTTTGGTTATATATAAAAGATTGTTATTAATCGAAATATCATAAGTATTAATATCAAGGCATATGTAACGCTTGTTTTTCAACTGGTTTAAAATACTATTTTCTTAAAAGTGCTGCTCACTTTTGATGTATAATTTATTATTTCATAAGGTAACTTGAAGTGTAAGAATGTGTAGATAACCTCATTTGCTTTCTGGTCAGAAATTGATATTAGAGAGATGTGAATGTTAAGTGTGAAGTAAAGAAATCTAACACATTGGCCTAG
>NC_087213.1:75142801-75155301 GCF_015104395.2 Macrobrachium nipponense | reverse complement strand
TACAGAAATTTCCATTAATTTTATTGACAGCTTTTTACTCCTAATGTTTTAGTCCGGGAGCTCACAGAGATTTGTATTACATCTCGAGAACAAAAGGTTTGATAGCTAAAGTCATCAGCTGGTGTGATGGGGAACTCCGAATGGCCATTGTTAAGTTATGCCGTTGGTGCGTTGAGTAGGGGGCGCTGCTTGAACTGCCCCCCAAAACAGGTTTAAATTACATTTTGGAGTACATCAATCAAACCTGTGATAAAAGTTTCGTTTTGGCACTGTGATTACAGATGTGCCATTCTTAAATGGCGCAATTGGTCCAAAAAGCATCTAAGAAGGGTCCAAATGGGGCGCTACTGTCACATTTAAATCACAATTTGAGTACATCAATGAAACTTTGTGAAAATATACCTGAGAGCTTCCTGATGAAGGATCAGTAATTCTTAAGTATCAAATTTGGTGCAAACCCCATTTAAGAGCGACCTAAAGATGGCTCTATTTTTGGCACATTTCAAACACGTCTTACGTACATTAATGAAACTTTGTAGAAATATCCTTTAGAGCTTCATGATAAAGGATCAGCATTTCTTAAGTGTCGAATTTGGTGCAAAACCCATTCAAGAAAACCTTAAAGAGATTGCTATATCAGCATATGGCGGATTAAAACAAATTTTCTAGCTCTATGACCTCTTTGTATACCATGAATAAACTTTGTGGGAATATTTCTTTATCTGATATAGAAGAACAAATTTATATATTTTAGTATTTATTCATCCAAGAAAAGGTGCATTGGTGAAGAGTGAAATATAATTTACGTGCCAATACTATTTACAATTCGATATTTATTTATGGTATTTACCCGGACATTATATAATATCTAACGTATCTAACTCATGAATTATTAGTTTTTTAAATCTATTGTTTGCTCTATCCTCAGCTCCTTACATTGTGGCTGTGAATCTCTGAAGAGCTTCTTTCGTCGTGTTAGAAACTGTAGAGCTCATTGCCGTTACTCTGAAAGTCTTCTGGTAGTTAAGTTGCTTTTCTAGAGTTAGGAGAAGCCTGACCTTCACTTTTCTGATAAATGCGGATGTTAGTCTGATCCCGTGAAGGCATGGAAAGCTGGCAGCGCTGCACAAAGATCTGGTCCTAGTTCCTTCCATATTGCAGTCAGGCTGATGTTACGACGATTGTTCGTTGAAACTGTTCCAATATCCATCCACAATGTTGGCAGAAATCTATTGCAGTGGGACAATAATATCACTGCAGTGCCTGTGTCGGATGCCCTGACCACTATGTGTCCATTTTCACTATCAGCTGATAAGGAATGCAGACAAATCTTTGTGTCTGCCTCCTCATGGTTGTTCTTTAATCCATCCACTGTGTTTCGCTGTATCATACCCTCTGTCACCTGGAATTTGTACATTCCCCTTGGACATCTAAGAGGACTTCACGATCCCCAAGAATGTTAGCATACGAAGAGTCTTACCATTCATGGGCAAGAAACTGGGGTAGCTGGTTCTTGAAGGACTTGGACTTTAGATTTCTTGGCACTCGTGTCTGTTCTGACCTTGTGATGATGAAGGTTCTGTCATGAGATCCCCGCCCGTTTCTTTCAGTGTATGCATTTGGCTGACGTTGCTAAACTCTGGGTAAGAATACTTCTGGCTAACCCTCTGCATGTGAGGGGAAAATTTGGTGGCAAGGTATGTAACAGAAACTATCCATCTATGATTTAAGCACTGCCTTCCTTTGGCTGCCCTTCAAAACCTTTCACTTTACTCTCCAATATATTAAAGAGTGCACTCTTATCGGTCTTCGCCATTATTTCTTCAGGGCTTGCCAAGGACAGAGGTACTGGGATCAATGGGTACAGGAGAATATGCTGCATGTCAGGTCTCTTCTTGATGGACAGCACAAGGAGGTGTCCCATCAGATTCTGTGATCATTTAAGGGCTGCAACTTTCGTGTTCTTTGTCCGACAATTGCTTGCATAACCATCTACAAAGGTTTTCAGCTTTTCCTTCTTTATTGCACTGTCAAACTTGTTTGGATCACTCACGCAAGCCTGCATGAATTCTTTATGTCTGACTTTTCCCTTAGTTGGTATATTGAGGAGGCTCTCACGGATTTCATCATTGGTACCTTTTGCTGTGCAAATACTTTACAATACCTCTGAAGCTTCCTGGGTTTCATATAGATTGTTCGTATCTAAGATTTACTTAATGATTTTCTGAAGGATCTTCAGAAAATCATCAAACATTATCACATTGAATTTTCTTGGCCTAAGTTCTGTAGTGACATCTTCTTTGGTAATTAATCCTGCCTTCTCTTGTAACTGACTAATGAACAATGCTCAGGTAGCCTTTGTTACCCATCCATCTGAGGCGAGCAGAGTAATCATTAGTGAAAGAGGTGATTCCTGTCATTTGAGATGCGGTGTTGGCATTGATAATTTATTCCAGTGTCAAATCCACAGGAATTCTGCTGAAATCATGTTCTGTCCTTCGCAATGTGAATACACCCTGATTAAGTATCTCTCTAAGGCCAGGATGAGTCTCATCAGTATTCAGTAAGTCCAATTGGTATTTTGTTAACCAGTGGGAATAGTTGATGAGGCCTGTGGCAAAGAACAGGTCAATGATTGGTGTCAGTGTGAAGACAAAGAGCTCGATGTTATTTGTCCAGATAGCTCTTTCAAGTTGGTGAAATATGTTAATGTACTCCACATACATCATCCAGAACTTTGCAGTGTATCCATGAGCTCATGATACGATTGCCTTGGTGAATTCAGAATACTCTTTCGAATACTTCTCAGAAAGATCTGTACTGATCACCAGCTCAAGCTCTTCTCTGTAATCACATGTCTCTAGAAAGGCATTGAAATGCAGGCTTTCAAAGGCAATGCCAAGTAGAGGATGGAGCCTCTTGCATTGGTTGAAGGGTTTTCCTGTGAGGAACCCAATCATAGAACCTGGTACAAGGACACCAGTCTCTATAAGCATGTCAGGTCCTCCTGATTCTGCTATGAGTCTTCCAAGGGCCTTGAAAAAAATGCCATCTCTATAAGGAAAGCACCCATCATGATGAAAACATTATCAAATGTTGGAGGGTCTGTAGCCTGGGTTTTCATGGCTGGTCTTGCTTCTGCAAGTTCATATGAAACCAGTCCATACTCTTGGTTGCATTCTTCAGCACACTTCTGGTTTGTTCGAAAAGCTGGTGATGGGCTCGTTGGTTTGGCATGTATCTCACTTCCTATTTTGGTAGCTGATCCTTGTAGAAGATGGCATTGAGTAGAACATCAGTCTCAAATGTGTGGCTTATTATCCACACAAGCTCCATGTGTCTTGCAGTGATTGCAGCATCAGGTATGGTAAAAATAGATGTGTTCTTATAGGTAAAGGTAGCTATTTTGGGGACACCAAAATAGGGGGCAAGAGATGCGTCTGCGACAATGAAGAGACCTCTTCTTGGCAGCTTTCTTTGCTTTTGGTGTTGCCTTTTTAACTGGTGTTGGTGTTTCATCACTCTGTTGACTGTTGTTATGATCTCCTGGCCAATTTTGATACAGAATTCCCTTGGTATCATGCAGTGTATTGCTCCCGGACAACATCTGTGTCATCTCATCGAAGTTGTCAAATACGAGTCCCATTGGAGCTCCTGCCAAAGTTTTCTCAGGGCAAGCTTCTATCGTCTCTTGGATTGCTTAAGCAGTTGATGTTTCGAGTTACTCCAAGCATGAATAGTTGAGACAATGCCCAAACCTATTTAGAACTTCAGTAAGCTTCATGCTACCTGTGATAGATCTCATTGCCATACCTAGAGTTACATGTTCTGCTGGTTTTGCACGGCCTCTTTTGACAACAAACAATGCTTCCTGATATGTGGAATCAATACGACATTTGATTTGTTTTCCACGTTAGTCAGATATGTTGCCTGTGTACAGAACTTTGAAGAAGTTCATCACAGGCTGGGGTACAAATGTGTCCTTGTCTCTGATATCATTCAGTGTTGGATTGTCCGGTAGGCTACATCTTTTTTGTAACATTTAACAGATGCTTTCGCAATATTGTAGCTGCTTGGTTGAGGAGTCGTTCCTTGGAATCTGTAATCATAAGCCACACATACGGAATCATCAATAATTATAGCATTGTAAAGAGTACTACCTAATTTCTTACCTACCGGACTCTGGGCCTTGATTTTGGACCCAAACTTATTCATTGGGTTTCGCAACAAATTGTGCCAATGGATAAGAGACTCATCAGCAGATGAACAAAAGTCCAAATAACAATCATACACAGCTGTCAACAGTTCTGCACGTTTGTCAGTAATTACAAACTTCTCGACATATTCATGGATATTTGTAACAGCAATTATTGTCTTTTTCTGGGGAATGTCATCTTTTTTTTTTGTTTAGTACTAGAAGTTCTATTGGCTGTAAGCAAGAATGCGCTCTTGCATGAATGATGATACTTAGCTTCTTTTGCCACCAGGTCTACACCAACGACTTTCGAAAGGACAGCTGTATCCTGCAGTAGTTCAGCAGCCTCTTGAATCCTCTGTCCTGCTTCTAGTGTTTTACATGATCCTAAAAGTTCAATAGCCCCTCCTTTTTTCTTCCCCTTTTGATTACAGAAAAGACAGGTGACAGGAAGAATTCCAGATGATTAAGGTTCAGCATCGTTATCTACCTTTGCATTGGAACGTAAATGCACAAAATTCCTGGTCTATCTCCAGGGGCTGATGGTGTGGATGTAACGGCTGTGAATTTCTGGTAGCAGGATACATGATAACCATCATTCTCTTCTGGGCTCTCGGGCAAGGTGACAAAAAAGTCATAATAAACCGATTTCTGAAATTGGGGGTTTTCACGCCTCTTCTCAGCTGCGGTTTGCACAGTACTCCAGTTCTTCTCATGGAAGGGTAAAACATCTCAACGTTGTTACTTCTCCGAGGGCTTCCTAGCATGGAGAATACAACGCCTGTCACGCCTGGAGCCAGGAATTAAAAGGGCTTTTATTCTAAGCTAGAACACGTTCTATATAGCTACATCAATAATTCATTTTCATGTGAAAATAAACAGCTCAAGAAAGACATTTTGATTTCATTTCACGTAATAATCCAGCAATGAGTAGAACACACTCGACTCTCAATTTGGAGACACTCGAAAAAAAATCTCAAATCCTTAAGTTTTGAAATAACCCAATAAACTCACATTTGTGTTCCATTACTCTGCAAACGGCAATAATATAAACTTTTCAGTTTAGACCCTTCTTAACTGGCTAACTTCCATACAAAGCAAAGTTGCCACCATACTGGTATTATGGAACTCTAATTTTCATAAACACGAGCACCTGGAAAGAAAAGGCACAATTAATACTACAGATAAGATAAACAGAAGAGCTCACATGTGGAGGAGATGACATGAGTAAAAACATAGGCCTAAAGAAAATGAATATAGGTCTTTTCAATGTGCTAATAATAACACCCTCTTTAGGCCGTTCTTAAATGGGTTTTGCACTATTTACGAAACTTAAGAACTGCTGATCCTTTATCATGAAGCTCTAAAGGATATTTCTACAAAGTTTCATTAATGTACGTAAGACGTGTTTGAAATGTGCCAAAAATAGCGCCCTCTTTAGGTCACTCTTAAATGGGGTTTGCACCAAATTTGATACTTAAGAATTACTGATCCTTCATCAGGAAGCTCTAAGGTATATTTCCACAAAGTTTCATTGATGTACTCAAATTGTGATTTAAATGTGACAGTAGCGCCCCATTTGGACCCTTCTTAAATGCGTTTTGGACCAATTGCGCCATTTAAGAATGGCACATCTGTAATCACAGTGCCAAAACGAAACTTTTATCCCAGGTTTGATTGATGTACTCCAAAATGTAATTTAAACCTGTTTTGGGGGGCAGTTTAAGCAGCGCCCCCTACTCAACGCACCAACGGCATAACTTAAGAATGGCCATTCGGAGGTCCCCATCACACCAGCTGATGACTTTAGCTATCAAACCTTTTGTACTCGAGATGTAATACAAATCTCTGTGAGCTCCCGGACTATTTCATTTGTTTTGGTTTTCGCTACTTTAGCGCTTTACCTCTGCATTCTCGAAAGGGTCTTCATTTTGCGACTAATCTCTTCCTTCGCAATATCAAAATCTCTATTATTGACCGATGCAGATACAGATATTATATTATATTTATTGGTCTGATGTTTTTTAATATTTCAAATCTTTTTCCATGTATTTATCTTAGATCTCACAGATTTGGATATAAGGGAGTCTTGTGCATGTATACTAAACGATAAGCTTCATGAATCACTGTAAGCGTCCTTATATATCTTTCCTTGGCTTATGTTAGCTTTGTACTTTTCATGTCATGAGAGAAAATGCTCTAGTGTGTATTACGAAACTTTTTGGTGGAAAAGATCATAAACAAAATATGATTAAATTACTCTATTTATTATTGTTAAATTTCCTAACAGAAGCGGAAGTGAAGAAATAGCAAAGTGTAAGTAATGATTTGCTAAGCTCTCTCTCTCTCTCTCTCTCTCTCTCCTCTCTCTCTCTCTCTCTCTCTCTCGTACTTGTTTCCAGTACCAGCTCCCTCCCACATCAGCCGATTGGGCGCAACACTCACGGAATGGAAGAAGACAGCTGAAAGAAAGAACACAGAGAGAAAACAATAATCGGCGGGGGTGAGAGCTTATCATCAGGCGCCATCGCCCAATACCTTCCTATTACTCTGTTAGGAGATGGCTGCTGTCTGTCCGTGCGCCCTATCTAGGGTCATGAAACATCAGCACGCGCTGTTGGCCACGTCCATTAGGATTAAAGGCCTTCAATTCCATCCTGCGATCCACCGTTTTCCCCCCCACCCCGTTTCCTCCCCCCCCCCCCCCCCCCCCCCCACCCCCCCCCCCCACCCCCCCCCACCCCCCCCCCCCCACCCCCCCATCCCCCTGCATTCCGCTTGTCAACGGGCTGCAACATAACCTCGTTCTCGTGCTGCTTCCATCCCGTCAATGAGAATTGGCCTTATTGGTGGACGCAATTTTTTTCTCCTTAATTCTCGGGTTTTGGAGGAATCGGCTGTCTGGTTGGGTTGGTGGGATTGCCACATGGGATATGATGATCGCTGGTACACACACTCTCTCTCTCTCTCTCTCTCTCTCTCTCTCTCTCTCTCTCTCTCTCTCATTGGATTTGTCTGGAGAAGAATACTCTTGGCGCTTTTCCATCAACCTTTATTTTCTTCTTCCTTCCAGAATTTGAAATATTATCATATTCAGTACCTAATTTTGGGATTAACGGACTAGGAATGGATTCTGTTTGTAAAATGTGAATTTTACAGGACCTGCTGGGATATGTGTGAAAAGAAATTATACTGTAACCCATTTCATAAACCTTTGTGTTCTTAGCTTAATTTCTTGGAAACTTGTTTTCTTGAATGGTAGACCAAGGATCAAACAGGAATCATTTCAGATTTTGAAGGCGAATTTCCCGCTTATAGATTTCAGGTTACTTGTGTGTGTGTATGTGTGTGTGTGTGTGTGTGTGTGTGACTTTTTGTTGGGGGGGGGGGGGGGGTGGATGGCTAAAGTTTCACGGGCCAGTTATGGGCCAAGAGCTTAGTTCAGAAATATTTCACACTATAACTTTGTTTTTGTTTTTTTTTTTCATATTCTTTTATAGATAACAGCATTGGGGGTTATATTCATCTGCATTTTCTGATTTTCTAAAGATGATTAGGGTATATATCTCTTAGTACTTTTAGAACAAATTGGAAAGCGTATAATTCGTTTTTTAATAGATATTGATTTGAATATAGTTCTTTTTGCGCATAACCATCACTGGAAAACTATTCTTACTTTGTTAAAACAATATATAGTAGCAGGGTCCGTAAATTCGTTTAACCTGGTTTGCAAATACTAAATCTATTATTAAATGCGTTTATTTAGACTGTTTATTGATATATATATATATATATATATATATATATATATATATATATATATATAATATATATATAAATATATATATATATATATATATATATATATATATATATATATATATATATATATATATATATATATATATACATATATAATTTTAAACATTCAGAGATAAGGCCATAAAGAATCAAATTTTAAAATATGGAATAGTTCCTTGTACTCTTGCTACGAATGATCGAGCTAAGAGAATGTTTAAAGTAAAAAAGACATTTTTTTAAAGATATGTCCACATATTTGATCAAAAAAGTCGTGCCACGACATAGAGACTTGTCTGAATATGTAGCCTTGAAGAAAGCTGCTCTTTATTCTTACCTTCAGTCTGTTTGTGTATTTTGCTTTAGTAAAAATAATAAGGATAGTTTATTGCTGAATTGCGTGTACCGAATCAGTGTATTTAAGTTTCGTGTCTCATTTTTTACCTCATGCCACAAATTATTCTTTCTCTCTCTCTCTCTCTCTCTCTCTCTCTCTCTCTCTCTCTCTCTCTACTCTCTTCTCTCTCTCTCTCTCTCTCTTCTTAAAGATAGTCTTAGTGTATCTGGGGTAAGGTTCAGTATAGTATTGAAGCCTTAGCTTTTGAATTAATTTGGAGTCCTTTTATTCAGCACATACTTGAACATACTTGACAGATGCCTAGCCGATTATTACATTCAGCTTTTGTATCATGATAAAAAAAAATATTTTTTTAAATTCAGTAAAAAGTCTGAGAAGGTAAAAAAAAAAAAAAAAAAAAAAAAAGTGACCGTGGGTGGAAATACTGAAAAACGGCGGAATGGCGCATCCATTATTCGAATTTTGATAAGGATAAAGAATATTTTTTTCGCGATATGTTTATTTTTTTCTCGTAAATTGGATGTTGTTGGAATCCACACAAAGAATCATGCACAAGCAATGGGAGAGACAAAAGGAATCGTGCAGAATCGACTGCAAGATATGGCGAGGGAAACCTATGTGCCCAAAGCGTGATGGGCGTCTTTAACTAATATTTGGCAAGAATTGGTTGAATGGTTTTACTCGGATCCGAAATGATTAAGAGTACAGCCAACGCTTGAAGTGGGTAAGGAGTAAAGAGGGGACGGGATGGTCGGAGGAGGAAGAGGGGGAGGAGGAGGAGAAGGAATAGGAGGATGAGATTAAGAAGAAGAAAAAAAAATCTGAGTTGAAATCCTTGTAAATGACGTCATGACTCAATATAATCGGTTTTCGTGATACCGATTGATTCCTGTAATGACAAGGCCCCTTCAGAGGTCTCGAGCCTTTTAAAAAATAAAGATACGTTCGGTGAGTGAAGAAGAGCCCTCGAAAGACGAATGAAAACGAAATAACGATGAAGAAGATGGATTCATGTTCGTGGACTCGTCGTCCTCCGTCGGGTGAGTCAGGAGACGAAGGGATGATGGTCAAAGACGGCAAATTGATTTTGTAATGATGTAATGTACCGGTAACGTTGTGAATTCGGCCATGTGTTGATCATCAGGTATGGTGTCTGGTTTACAGGGGTTGTTCCTTATTAAGTCGTTTACTTTATGCAAATTAATTAGTGTATGAGAGAAAGGATAGATCTTCGTGTGTACTTGATAGGTGATTCACCTACTCTCAGAGTATTTTGAGCATTTTTTGCATCAGATAAAAAAAACCAAGTTTGCATATACAAATTTATATATATATATATATATATATATATATATATATATATATATATATATATATATTATTATATATATATATATATATATATATATATATATATATATATATATACTACCTGACCAACCAGCGCTGCCCAGGAAAACCATTGAATGAGAAACAATAAACTCTCTCTCTTCTCTCTCTCTCTCTCTCTCTCGTCCTCTCTCTCTCTCTCTCTCCTAACTAAGACAGTTGTTTCAAATTACATTGCCCATCATTTTGACATTTTATGTTTCACCCCTTCTCATCACCCCCACCCTACTGGGGCTGAACTTGGACGTAAGGGTCACGCTTCATCTCAGCGACCTCGAAAACTATGGATTAGACACTAATATCGGTCGTTTCTGGTTTTTTCCTTATAATATCCCCCTTCCCCCAGCCCCTCCCCCCACCCCCCTTTGGTGTTCTTTGGGGCCAGCGGTGGCTTAGCCCCATAGTGCTTTTAAAGATGGTAAGTCATATGCATACCAAGTTTGGTTGAAGTTGCTCAATGTGTTTCAGAGTTCTGATGGAACGTACACTCACACATCCATACATACTACATACATACTATACTATATATGATATATATATATATATATATATATATATATACATTATAAATATAATATACTATAGAAGTATGTATATATATATATAGTATATATTATATATATATATATATATATATGCGTGTATGTGTGTCTGTGTGTGATGTCTTGATGATTATGCTTATTCTTGTTATATACGTTTTTAGAATTACGCTCACTAGTTATTTTTCTCCGGTTTGTATTATTTGCATTGTTAGCGTCTACAAAGAAATGGATTTGTGAAGCATTAATTCTCTTTCAACTTTATGGGCAGTAGTCCTTTCAGTTCAAAAAGTTAGTCATTGAATTTCTATAGTTTAACGCGCAAAAAGATTTGCAGAAAAAGGTTAACGTTAAATCAAGTAAATTAGAGCTTGGTAGGTAGGTAAAAAATCACTTTATGATTCAAGAAATGTATCCTTCGATTGACGTCATTCTTGATGTTATCCATTGTGTGTGTGTGTGTGTGTCTCTGTGTCTGTGTGAGCATTTCTAGCAGATGGTTCTCCGTCATCACCAAATGAGGTCAGATAGCTATGCATAACAAGGGCACAGCGGGACAGAACAATACCACGGGTCGCTCACTGACTGGCATGTTTGCCACCTACTTAATACAGCGATGGCCGTGGATGAGGTGTCATACCGTAAATATTGGGGCCCATGAATAGGAACAAGAGCCTGGATGACCTCCTCAGATTTTCGGATGCTGGAGACTGCTCCCCCGGTAACAGTTGTATCTGGAAAGAAGCAATATATTGTATTATTTAAATCTTATATTCCGACGCTCTAAAAAGTCCTACTTTCTCGGGAGAAAACGACCTCTTTTCACACGAACAATAACACGTCGAAGAGGTGTCTCACAATCACCTCCATGGAAGATAATCGCAACTGTAGAATGTTGTCCTTCTGTCAGCCAGGAGTGCAACCTCATCCACTCCGCAAAAGGGCATACTGTCTCTCCTTTACCTCCACCGCTCCTTTCCCCGACACCAGGAGACTGACGACAAGTGTCACTTAGCCTGGTCTCTTGCTTTAGATGGAAATGTAGTGAATTGTGTTCCATGTCACTGCCGAGATAACAAAATGGCGCCGCGCGGAGCAGAGATAATGCTATACCGGGAAATGCTTTACTGATTTCATGGCCGCAATGTATACGAATACTTGCATGCGTCTTTTATGTAAATGTTATCGTCGATGTTTTAGCTTGGCTATCAGTAAAAGAACAACACCGCTGTTTTCCTAGTGAATAGCAAATCCGACCAGCAGATCATTGGTAATTCCAAAGTTAGCAGGGTTATATATAGACAGAGATTCGTGCGAATCCATTGGTTTCATTGTTGGGTAGGATACTGAAAACATTGTTCTGTTCTGTGCAATTGCGAGAACGCAATTTAAC
This sequence comes from Macrobrachium nipponense, assembly GCF_015104395.2. Lineage (NCBI taxonomy): Eukaryota > Metazoa > Arthropoda > Malacostraca > Decapoda > Palaemonidae > Macrobrachium > Macrobrachium nipponense. Next base: position 75,143,629 of record NC_087213.1, on the reverse strand, counting down.
CATTTTTTTGGTATCGATCTCAGGATGGGATACGGTTGCAAGGCAGATTCCATTTCAAATTAGGTTTTAAGACAAGTGTTGAAAACGAAAGAAGATTAACGTATGTTAATTTTCGTGATATGTTCAAGTGAATAATAGCTTTTACTAATATCACAAATAAGACCTCTCTCTCCTCTCTCTCTCTCTCTATCTCTCTCTCTCTCTCTCTCTCTGAGCATAATCGTTTTCAACGGGTTTATCAATTTTCTCTCTCGATTTCCATTTAAACTTGCATTACTGATTTGTTCTTATTTTATTACAATGTGCTGGTAACGATAAATATTTGATTTTGAGACTGACTGCGATGTGCTACTTTTAACGTTAAGAGCGACAGTCATTTCCTACCACATAATATTTTTAATGTGTAGAATAAAAAGCATCATTTCTTTGATTTGAGTTCTGTGTTATAGCAGATGTGTTGGGAATATATTTGTGAAGATTGTTTATTGATGAAAAAAGATTTCGAATTGTGGGACTCACGATATTTGAAACTAATATGCATTTGTGTTTAGTCTCGGGTTATTTATTTATTTATTTATTTATTTTTTCATTGTGATACCTGGTGTCCAAACATTTTCTACCAAGAAGAATTGGATCATGTCAAGATTAGCGAACCTACTTTTTTTCAAAACAGTATTATACCACTTTGATTTACATATGTGTGTATATATATATATATATATATATATATATATGTGTGTGTGTGTGTGTATATGAATAACTTTATCACGAAGTATATAAAACGTGATGCCCTGGCATCACCTTTATTTATGTACACATATGTAAATA
>NC_087213.1:75133490-75142301 GCF_015104395.2 Macrobrachium nipponense | reverse complement strand
GAGGTCACCATTTTGCGACAGTCACCAGAGATAAAAAAAAATATAAAAGGTTGTATTATAACGGGCTTAATCTTTTTTACGTTTCCCTTTGCAAATAAACTGCAAGTTATCAAAACTGCTAAAATATCAATTTGGGTGTAATTTTAGAACTACCTTGCCATCATCAAAATTACTTCTCGATTTTTGAAAACTTCAGCAGAGTGATGCAGATGGGGTCATGGATATGTCGAATTGACTTGCCGTGTTTATAACAAATCTTCTTAATAATATTTCAAGTCCTTCAAGCGCTGTTTTTAATAGTGTGAATGTTACCATCATACGAATGACTGTCCTTTGGAACGCTTCTCAAGTGACTGTCATTGTAAGATAATGAGTTGTATGCGTACATCAACTGAAGTGTCCTCGAAGAATAAGAAAAGAAGTAAAATATTATTATCTGGAAGTCTCCGGATTAGGGCAGTATATGACTCCTGGCAAGATATTTACAATGCTACTTGCTATAATTATTCTTCCGTTTGAGAAACAAAAAGAAAATATCGCAGGACACCTCGCAGGAATTGCAATGAAAAGAAAATTCTGAGTCAGTATGAACGTACTAAAATCAAAATTATTATATTAAATAAGATGGAAACTTAACCATGTGTATTTGTTTGAAGGTTGAACACACAACATGTGTATGCGGATATGTTTTGTAACTAGCAATAGGGTTGGAGGGTGGTGTTATTTCAAACCAGTATTTTTGTGAATGTTGAGAGATTTTTCACTAGATATTGTTGTAAAGTTAGCAGTGCTCGATTGATCACTCCAGCATTTACTGCTCTCCTTTCAACCTTGCAATAATTACGATACCTTTGTATCTTTGTATTGTTACAACCTTTACTCTTCCAAGGCCAACGTCCAGGAATCAAATATTTCCAATTTGGACTAAGTTTTAAATGTCAATACCAGGGGTCTTATATGTGTCGTAAATATATTTTTTACGTTTATGTTTACGTTTTTTCCTTATGAGAAATGAACGAAATATTAATTAAAAACGGTAAATAAAGAACGCTTCCTTATTTATGCCACCAGTTTGGATTAAATTACTGTGTTCACTAGAATGAGTGGAGTTAATAGACATAGCCTTACTGAATTAAGGTGTCAGTTTACACTTCCAAGAAGCTGCTTATTCTGCTCTCTCGAGGTCGGTATTTTGTAGGTCTTGTAACTCCTTTTTGATTACTAATATGCTACAGCAGTGGTTAAAAGTTACTCATGTACTTCAAAACAGTATTTTGCTTAATTTATATAATTATTTTCACAATTGTATCCTATCCTAAAAAGTGTGAAATTCGTCGTATCTGCAATTATTGTAAAAGAAAGGTAACTATAGTTAATCTCGACTTTTATTGAGATTCTGGTCAGCCAAGTATTAGTAGAGAGGGACTAACATCATGTTTTAATTCATTGCTAGCCAAGTGTCCTTTTAGAGTCTGGCTATTTTAGCTTGGGAAAGCGAGTCAGTCCAAACGCTCTCAACCGCCTTTGAGTTATGTTTTGGCCGCTCGTAGCCACGCCGTTTATCTTGGTCGTTTATCCAGGCCCCAATGATGCTTGAAAAATTTAGGCAAGGATTTGAATCTCGCTGTTAATATTATTCTCCTCGTGTCTTTTATTATAAGCTTGCAGATACACTCTCGCAGATGTTTGCGTTAGTGTGTGGTTATCGTATTAAAAGTTTATGCGATGTAGATAACTAATGATGGATTTCTTGTGAAGAATGGTAAGATGTAAGCAAGCACAAACTGGGGAAATTGATGCTCTTCATTTCTCTAACAAATATAAAAAAAAATGCCTATGGTAAAGAATGTTATAAGATACGATTTTAAAGTTAGAAAGAAATATTCTCTCTCTCTCTCTCTCTCCTCTCTCTCTCTCTCTCTCTCTCTCTCTCTCTCAGTCAAATATGGGATATTCTGCAAGACATTTTCTTATAGATTTTGGTGGGTTTATCACATATTGGGAAACATTAAACGCGCTGCTATAAACTCTCGATCGTGTGTGTATATCATCGGAAGAGATTGGCCTTCTGACTGATCGGATTAGCATGCTTTTATTTATGAAGGTTTATTGATACCCATCTGTGAATCTTGGTCATTTCCCATACTCGAATGGGGAGCCAATACCCCAGGCATCCCCAGGCCTCATCCGTCACCAGTCCCCTTCGTGGGTTCCTTACTCTCCTCTGAAACCCACTAAAACTGGGCAGCGTGCATTCCTTCCCAAGGCGCGTTGAGTGCAGTAGACACTGAACTTCAATATCTCTTCACTTTCTTGATTCATTGCCTGGTTTTATGGATCTCGATATCGAGATTAGAATTCATCGATGCGTTTCAAACCCTTCGGCTGAATGTATATGTCTGTTTGAGGGCTCCTCCGGACGTCGGGTGGATGGGATGGAACGAGAGGTTCGTGAAGAGATGGGCGTGGGTGGATGGGGTGGAAGGAGATTTGCATTTCAATTAAAAGGTATGAATTTTTCCTTGAGATTGATTCACGGGACGTATTACTTGATAGGAATTCTACGTGAAGGCCATTACTTTTATGGCGTTGAATCACATTCTGGTGTTTAAAATTCCGTTTTATTTATTCCTGCATTATTCTTGGTGTGTTTGGTTGATACCGTTTCGGTGTTACAGATTGCTAAGGTATTTTTATTGCTGCACCCGCTGTTAATTCACGATAATAAAGCCACCCATTAAACTTCTATGTTGGCAGTCTCCGATGAATGAAGTCGCCAGTTTTTCATGTCAGTGGAAATGAGTGCAAATTCACTTTTTGTGGGTAACATATTAATTTTTTATTGTTAGGTTAGAGGTAAAAAAATGCTGCATTGCTTGTATCATGGTAGATAGGTATTAAGAAGTGTAAGTAGGGACATGTGCCATCTACCTCGCTCCATCTGTATATATATATCATATATATAATATATATATATATATATATAATATATATATATATATATGTATATATATAAATGTATATATATATATATATATATATAATATATATATATATTTTATCTAACATATTAAAGAATTTTGTCATTTCCGTTTGCAGGTGGATCCACAACAAATTGTAAAATCATTCTAAGCGGAGTTTTGTTGATATTTTTTGGAAATTCTTCAAGGATGATGAGACATTGGTGTACAGTTAATATTGTGAAATTAAAGCTATTTCATTTTGAGTCGAATATAACTGGGACAAACAGGGAGTATATTTGTAATTTTAAAGAGAAATTATTCTTGTAAGATACGTAGAAGTTCCGTCTTCCGGTACGCTATTTTCATTTAGAAAAAAAAAAATTTCTCTCAATAATAATAGTGATACCAGTGGAGAAAGGTACTATATATATATAATATATATATATATATATATATATATATATATATATATATATATATGTATGTATGTATGTATGTATGTAGATTATTAATATGCAATATATTGTATGTTATTTATATATAATATTATAGTTAACTTACATATTTTCTTCACTTCGTTAAGACTATTGTTGTGCAATTTATCATTTTTCTTCAGTGGTTTTTAATTCACGTCACCTGAACTCGCGACGTAAATCAAAATGCAAGTTAGAAAATAGATGTGCAGTGACCCGTGAATCGAAGAAGAAAAAAGTAGAGAAAAAAAAGCTTATCATTTTTTTAAAGTCTTATCACATCGGAGCATCTGCGTTAGCGTTGGGGTCGGAGTGTGTGTGTGTGTGTGTGTGTGTGTCTTTGTGTGTAAGTGTAAGTGTATATGCGTTCGCCATCCTGCTTTCCCTCTGCGTACCCCCAAAACACAATTAGGAAATTATATGACATATCTTGGGGAATCAGAGGCCAGTCGGGAATGATAGCCTGACGTTAATCTTTAATATTTTGGACGTTTATAAGCTTCAAGCGTGACATCTGCCAGAGATTTATAGACCTCGTCCTAAAGCTTTCAAGTTTAAGAAGTTTAGATGCCACTTCAGTTAATATATGCCGAGGCTTTCTTTAAGGGACGAATTTGATTGAGATCTTGGATTTTTTCTTTTTCGGGTTTGTTAAGGATACGCTTTTTTTTTCAACTTGGTTTGTTTTGCAGGCTATGTTGTAGTTTTGTGAAATCAGTTTAATATTTTGCCGTTCGTCTTGGCTGTTTTGTGTATCTATACTTTATTTTCAGAGTTTGAGAGAGATAATGGTGGATGGAAATTTTCTTTTAATGATAGAAATTACTCGAAGCCACGTTTTATTCGATTCATTAGTGTAAACACTCGGCTTATCATGTTGCAGTAGGGTTTGTTCAAATGGCTGAGGAGCTTCCATCACCTACATTTATTGGCTAGCATCGGGAAGTTGCATTACATTGGAAGGCCTCATGAATAATTAGTGATATTTATGTTATATATTGATGTCTGGTCATTCGTAATGCATAATGTCAATTTTCTTTTTACATCCTTTGCCAATGATTGATGTGTTGTACTTCATTATAGTTTAGTGAAGAGTATATAAAATGAAAATAAACTACAAAATACTTGAAACTTTTTGTATCGTTTAAGTGCATTTAACAGCAAATATTCATACTGCGCCAACATGCACATTTTACAAGGAAAGGTATTCAGAATATCATATTTTTCTAGGAAATTTGCATGTTAACAACAGGCTAAGTTTTATTGTACTTGACTTGTAGCATTCGGAGATTCAAAGTAATAATATTCGAAACCGACTCGTTGGTAGAAAGATGGAAACGAGCAGAGGTTGTTGCTGGAGAGAGAGAGAGAGAGAGAGAGAGAGAGAGAGAGAGAGAGAGAGAGGAAAAAGGGAGAGAGCGAGCAAGAGAGGGAGATGGTGGGAGGGGTGGGGGAGGGTAGGGAGGGGGGGGGGTATCGGTTTGAGAGAGGGAGGAGGGTTGCTCAAAAGAAGTCATTCATTTGCATGTGAAAAGCACAGCTTCATGTTGCAAGAGGACAGGCTGAATGAGGTGACGCAGGCACAAGCAGTCGTAAATGAGTAAAATGTGCGTTTCACTCTAGCGTTCTTAAATGGGCAATTACTCTCTCCTTAGATGATGGCTGTTTAGAGGGTTCTTTTCTTTTCCTTCTTTTTTTTTTATTCTTTCTCTGCTACACACTCAAGTCGGGTCTGAGTCCTGTGTATATTTGTCTCTCGAATGACTTTGGTGTACCGCCAGTTTTCTTTCGGTCGAACTGAAGTCGCCTTTGATTATGAGAATTTGCCAATATTTCAGCTTTGTTTCCTTATCAGGTTCCGGTGCGTTTGCCGCTATCGAAAGTGATTTTCACTTTCTTCAGTAATCACTGCTTTTATAGTGAGGTGATAGACAGGAAGACTGGGAAAGAAAAATGCTTTCAATGTTAATTAATCAAGGTTCATAAGAGTCAGTGTTCGTCATTTTCTGATTACTGAAGAACGTTCGCCGGAGCTGAACATTATAAACATCTTTTCACCATATGGGAAGTGTTCTCTTTCATTGTAAGTACACGATTTGTGTTTCATTTTTCAATATCTGTCACTTTTATGTTAGCTTGTTGAGTTGTTATCTCTTAAACTTATGTATTTTAGAGCTTGTCTTGACAGTTCATGATTTTTTGGACCATCTGTTGCATTCTCATGTCATATGAATATCAAATACTGATTCCTAGTCTCTCTCTCTCTCTCTCTCTCTCTCTCTCTCTCTCTCTCTCTCTCTCTCTCTCTCTCTCTCTCTCTAACTGACTTTAGTGAGTAAATGATTCCTTGTATATCCAGCCATGAGGTACTAAGTTTCGAAATTGATGAACCACATGAATATTATTCATTAGTAATATGTTGAATAGCACGACTGTTATTCATCAGGTTATTGAATGCTTAGTTACTGTGTAGTAAATTAAAGAAAGATAGTAGCTAACGCTGGTTGAGAAACTTATTCTTTTCTCATTTTTTATCCCGTTAATCATATGTTAAGTTGCTCGCTTAATTTTGCATTTTGGCTGTCGAAAAGCACGCAGATCCTTTATTAACACCGGTGCCATCGGTTTATATTATATGCTTTCCATAATTTGTTAACACATTCACTCATAAACATAATATATATATATATATATCTATATATATATATATATATATATATATATATATATATATATATATATATATATATATATATATATATTTAAAATTAGCGTCATTTGGAAAGCGCACGTGAGCTGCTTGCACTTTAGTGGCAGTTAGAGTTAGCGATTTGCATATTTCAGATAAAAACGTGCCTGTAAATTTACGCTTAAGGAACTCAGTAAGCGCGTTAACTTTTCCGTTTATCCTATCTATCACTCTTCATGCAGCTGCAAAATACAGTGAAGAGCTGTATGTATTCATGCGCAATTTAAATTCGCCTCTCTCTGTACTTTGTGCCCAAGTAATATGATACGCCAGATACGAAATGGAGACATTATGCAATTACGGGTTAGTATCTTACAGCTCTTGTTTATTGACTACTTTACAAATGTTTTACACCTCCAAAATACTTCATGAATAACTTTTTTTCCCACTACCACTAATGTACTGTTTTTTAAATGCAAGGATGTAATTGTGATTTCTTTACTACGTAATAAAGTAATCCTTGTTTTTTTTTAATGTTTGGGTTACTTTGGCCTTTTCTCTGTTCATATAGGAAGCCGGGTGACATAATTCAGAGTAATAATGATTTTTGTACTGTTTATGGCGCAGAAAAATCGAGAAATTCATGTTCTATATATGAAAGCATCTTTAATTTGTCTAAAGTCTAGATATGAATTTTCGTGAAGAGTCATTGATTTACTTTGATTATTTTAATTTGATAATAGCTCCGTTGTTCGTTTCATTTGTGATTTAGGTTCATAGTGGAAAAGGAGGATCATAAGTTAGTTTATGTCTTTTTGGACTCTTTCCAGGTATCCCTCAGATGCTTTTTTCCTTATTTTAATGTTCGTTGACTTAGTATAGGTCCCTAAAGAACTTTTAATGAAAATTGGATATCTCATATGTGTGTACCGTCCAAATTTGCCTAGCACTAATTGTATGTTTTTATGCATACTGAAATAATTATAGTTGTTATAGTACCTGGTCAAGAATGTATTTATAAGCAAAAGGCAACCTCCGGTAACAGAATAAGGGGTACGATAAGAGACGGCAGTCCTCACCAATACTCATCCTGTGAAAAGATGAATCAGGGATGAGGTCCACTTGGCAGAAAAAATACGATCCTTCATATCGACTTCATTAATCGAGATAGAATCATCATGATCAACTTTTCGTGTGCAGGGGCTTTTATTGCAAAACTTATTTTGAACCTTCTTTTTTGTAAGCCCGTCATTCTAGCATTCTTATTTCACCATCATCGCGATACTTGCTCAGAATCGTTCTTCCCTATCAATCACTCCCTCTCACCTTCAGCTGGAATTGCGAAACATTAACCTTTTTCGTCAGTCAGTATTCGTCCATCCTCTGCCACTTCAGCCCTTTGGAAGTACAAGGTTTATGGAAGACATTCCCTCGAAGATAATGTCAGTGATGACATGAGTCTTGAAAACGATATATTCGTTGGCGATGCCTATGTAAGAATACGTTAGTTATCTCCACCTTTTCCAACGAGAGATCTTTTATGGTGTTATGCACCTGTTGTTTATTCATAGAGAAGTTACATATATTCGAACCTTAGCTGTAATTGATTGCATATATCGAATATATGTGATTCGATTACTAATTAATTGATAAACTACCCCACTCTAACTATAGGTATATATATATATATATATATATATATATATATATATATTAATATATTATATATATATATATATATATATGTGTGTGTGTGTGTGTGTGTGTGTGTGTGTGCAGACAAGGATAGGAATTTATGTTTGATTCCGTGTTGTACTAATAATGACTACAACTCGGAAATAACCTGTATATCTTGTAAGTGGCTTTCATGATCATAACTTTTATAACAGATTTTATGAAACATCAACAGAAGGAAGTCTTTAGTACTAAGTAGCATATGAAAATAGCTGTTGTTGTGATTTAGCATTTGCTAAACGAACAATGTACAATGTTTTTCTTACCTGTCATTCTTTATCAGTCATAATTTTATCAAGGACTCCCTGTGGTATCTCTATCTGTATTTATTTCGTAGTGAGTCACCTGACAGCGTCGAAAGGCGACGTATTCTCTTGCAACCGTCTCTATGCACACTTTCCAGAGAAAAAAGAAGAAAATCTTTCCAGTGATTGTCTTTCGGGAGGATTTTTTTTTTTTATTGGCACACGTACCTTCTCTTTTGTGTTCCATTTGCGCTTCCAAGGTGCAAGTTTATATATGCCCATGTATTTGCATGTACACTTGCGAGGATGCGTGTTCAAATGCATCTAAGTGTGTATGTATCTACCTGCGCATGCATAATGAGTGGCTGATGACAGGGGCCTTTTGTCCTTTGTGACAAAAGGTGTTGCTCGGCATTAACATATTTCCTTCCTAATTATGCATCTGGCTTGTAATCAGCGGCCCACAACAGGCCCACAACATCAGTCATGTTCTGCTGAGTATCTCTCATCATATCCGTACTTTTTCCTCATGTGAACTCTAACGTTATTTTTCAGAGAGAGAGAGAGAGAAGAGAGAGAGAGAGAGAGAGAGAGAGAGAGAGAGAGAGAGTCTTAATTTCGCTGTGCAAAGCTCATAGGCACCTACAGGTAAACACATGAGCTTTTCATGTTGATGTGTACCTTGGGGAAGAGAGAGAGAGAGAGAG
>NC_087213.1:75125990-75128490 GCF_015104395.2 Macrobrachium nipponense | reverse complement strand
CGCTTGTCATGCATCTCAATACGAAGAGCCTTTGAATGTTGCAACGGCAGCGTCGGTATTTTCATTGTGGTGGGAGTCGTGGCCGTCATATTTTGCAACGGTCTCCCGGGAACACCATATTTAGTTCGGAGTGTTATGAAAATAGGGGCTAATAATGATCTTGCTAAAAACATTCATGTATTCTCCGATATAAGCCGAGGCGTATGGTGATCCCAGTGCTCTTTTAGGTGTGTCGTCGAGCGCTCTTGAATAATGGTCAGCGATCTAGTCCAGTAATGTCCTGCTCGTATATTCATAAGGCCGTTACGATGTTAGTCTGATTTCCCAAACAGAGACATAAGGGCCATGTCGCTGTTTACGCAGATGGATTCCAATCCGAGCTTTACTTGCGAGATATGAAAGGTCTCGAGATTATGCGCCTCATTTTGCCGCTTTAATTTGAATGGTAATGTTGGCGATTAAATCTTGCGCGCACAAGCGCTGTGCGTGACACGTTTCTCCCTCTATTTCTCATTCTTTTATCTGACGATATATTATATATATCTATATATATATATAATATATAGATATATAAACTATATATATAATTATTTAATTATATATATATATATATATATATATATATATGAATTAACTTGATCACGAAGTATATAAAACGTGATGCTATGTATAAATAAGGGTTTTTTTTTGCCACGAAGGAAAAAATGAAAAACAGCTAGATAGCCGAGTACTTTCGGTCCTATTCGGACCCTTTACAGTAAAGGGTCCGAATAGGACCGAAAGTACTCGGCTATCTCTCTTTTTTCATTTTTTCCTTCGTGGCAAAAAAACCTTTATCTATATAATCTATATATATATATATTATATATATATATATATATATATATAGATATATATATAATATATACACATACATACATATATATATATATATATTATATATATTATATATATATATATATAATATATATATGTGTGTGTGTGTGTGTCTGGTAAAAATGTTCTGTTACAACAGAATTCCATCTTATAAAAGGAGTCCATAAAAATGGCAAGATACAGAAAGTAAGTACTATATTTCAGAAACTGCTGTCTCTCTCTTCAGGTAGATAATGAATGAGAAAAGTTACAGATTATACAAAGATATCCATCCACAGGTAGGCCGTTTAACTAGGTCACCCCAGTTGATAATTTCTCTTTAATCTACTTAAGCATTGGTTAAAGGAAGATTTTATCTGTGATATTTGATTCCCAGGCGCCCTTTGAGATGTTCATTACCTGTCTTTGTTTAATCAAGGCTGACTATATCATCTGGCTTTTGTACTGACACTTGCTGCCATAAATTATACATAACAAATTCCAATTTATTCTGTGGTTATGTTTATATGGTTAAGAATAGCTGAGCTCTGTTGTCCATACCCAACTGACCGTCTATGTTGTATTAATCTCTAGGGAAGTGATTTTCCTGTAAAACCGATGTAAGAATGGTCACAGACCAGGCATGGGATTTCATATACTCATGTGTCATTGGGGGATTGACTTTTCTTGGACTTTGATCAGGGATTTGGCTAAGGTATTTGGGTAGGTAAAGACAAAAGGGTTAGATTTTCCAAGAGTCTGTGTCACCAGCTAACCATTTAGACCCATCATCTCGTGTGCCAAAGCGTTCAATTATAGTTTCTAAATGGTTAGCTGGCCTCCTTACCCCTCTCTTAGGCACTTTTTCTTCCAGTCACATTAAATATTCGGAAGATTTTTGTCACAAATTCAGAGAAGCACATATACCACTTCACAATTCAAAACTTGTAAGCCTTGATGTAGATTCCCTATTCACGCCTCAGTGGCGTGGTTGGTATGGTGTTGGCGTCCCACCTGGTACTTTTGTGAATAGGTTTGTTTGTTTGTTTGTTTGTTTGTATGGTGTATGGTGTTTTTACGTTGCATGGAACCAGTGGTTATTCAGCAACGGGACCAACGGCTTTACGTGACTTCCGAACCACGTCGACAGTGAACTTCTATCACCAGAAATACACATCTCTCACTCCTCAATGGAATGGCCGAGAATCGAACCCGCGACCACCTCGGTGGTCGCGGGTTCGATTCTCGGCCATTCCATTGAGGAGTGAGAGATGTGTATTTCTGGTGATAGAAGTTCACTGTCGACGTGGTTCGGAAGTCATGTAAAGCCGTTGGTACCGTTGCTGAATAACCACTGGTTCCATGCAACGTAAAAGCACCATACAAACAAACAAACAAACCTCTTCACAAAAGTACCAGTACTGGATGTTCTACAGTTTTTGAGGGGGCCCTTGGCAAAATAATAAAGTTAGTTGAATTATGTATATCTAATAACGTATTTTCATTCGGGGAGTCATTGTCATTCTATAAGCAAAAATTTGGTTATACTATGGGTAGGCCTTTAAGTCCTGTAGATGATATTCTAACATTTTGGGATAATAGGTGGGGCAATTTCAACATATTCCTTTCAAAGTTAAATGCATTA
>NC_087213.1:75050990-75123490 GCF_015104395.2 Macrobrachium nipponense | reverse complement strand
ATGTGAGCCTACAGAACAGCTAATGTCCCACACTTATTTTGACGCGATTACTTTAACTGAAGTAGATTGTTAGAAAATAAAACCAAACGAAGGACTTCATATAGAATGTACAGCGAAAAACTGGTAATAACTAAAATAGGAATTTCAAGAACAACAAGTGAAAAATATAAATAAAAGAGACAAGACTGTACTTATGAGAAATAAGGATATAAAACTGACAGAAGAAAATGAAGGACATCAAAAGAAAATATCATCAAATATTGTGGGGAATACTTACATGGGCATTAACGAATTCTGGTAATTTTTAGAAATAGAGCGCGCGCGCGCACAGACACACACACGCACACACATATATATATATATATATATATATATATATATATATATATATATATATATATATATATATATAATATATATATTTAAAGATTATCAGAATTCGTTAATGCCTATGTAAGTATTCCCCACAATATTTGATGATATTTTCTTTTGATGTCCTTCATTTTCTTCTGTCAGTTTTATATCCTTATTTCTCATAAGTACAGTCTTGTCTCTTTTATTTATATTTTCACTTGTTGTTCTTGAAATTCCTATTTTAGTTATTACCAATTTTTCGCTGTACATTCTATATGAAGTCCTTCGTTTGCTTTTATTTTCTAACAATCTACTTCAGTTAAACTAATCGCGTCAAAATAAGTGTGGGACATTAGCTGTTCTGTAGGCTCACATTTTTCACGGAAGCCTTTTGCTATTCAGACCGAAGTCCCTCTCACCCCTAAAGGAACTATTACAAATGATAAAGCAGCTTCATTTCAGCATAAACAGATATCTTATAAAAAGAAAGGTAGCGTTACTAAATGCGCCGGAGACGTCATCCAGAATTTCTTGATTACGTAGCATTTGAAGTATTCTGGGTATATATACATACATATACATTATATATAAGAATATATAAATATATATATATATATATATATATATATATATATATATATATATATATATATATATATGGCGAACGGACGTGGGCTTGAACTTTATAAGTAATGGAGGAGATAAGATAGTAAATAAGATTTTAAGTGGCTTACTATTTTTTCAAAAAATTCAGGATATGAGCTTGATTATTCCTGATCAAACATTCAAGCTATGGATTGGCGTAAAGGAAAAACAAAAGTACCTAACTCTGTGTACCAGGGAACACGGTCATTATTTACTTTGTATGTATACATTTAGTAAGATTTTTCTCGACTTTGAGGCATCCGGACATGAAGTTTTAGGTATAGTAAGGCGAATGTTATTTTTGAATTTTTTTCCAAGTTATCTCCAAGTGGGACATGAACATATCAACGGCCACCGGTTGAGTTACTATTATCTGCTGCATGGCTTTTTTACTTGTATTTTATTTTCTTTTGTGTGGTACCGTTTAACTATTATATTGGTAAATCAATTACTTTTGCGTGGTGTTTGTTGATTTCGGAAACCCCTCAAAAAATGACTCTTGCTGTGATGATCTTTGTTTTTATCATTGACCTGTCATATTTAATAATCATATCTTCCCTCCGTTTACTCGAGATATTTATGAGCTTCACAAGAGAGATTTGTATGGCCTGGGAAACACTGAATAAAGACAGGCTGCGATATGGTTCACACTTCTCGGAAGGAGACCTCATTGCAGATATCCGTGCAAGAAATCTGCTGTCATACGTGAACGGTGTCGAGAACGACCCCCATTGTTATTGTTATCATTATGATCATTACCTGGAGAATCGCATATTCATGCTCATGCATAATGAACAACGCACGGGGATCGTTATTGATAGCAAAGCTCATATCATTCATTTCCCTCCTCCTTTTGTTCTCATTATCTCATGTCTCGAGGAGACCTTCCTCACTCGCCACTCTCCTCCTCCTCCTCCTCCTCCTCCTGAGATGACAGGTGTCACCTTTGATGCAGCTTTTTATTAATGGCTCCGATTCAGATTCCCTCTTCTTATCTCGAGCGCGTCGCATAATCTGCTCCACTTAGGCATTCTCGGGCTTTCGCCTCTTGCGCAAGACGTCGTCCATGATGATGGTGATGATAGAGCCAATGCTAATGGCACATGTGATGGTCGAATTTAAGGCATGTTTGCACAAGGGTCATGACGTCCGCTTGGCTGGGAGCCATACCCCTCGCCTCCCACCAGCTTCCCAACCTCCCCCCCCCCCCCCCGTCTCTCTTAAAAAAAAAGAAAAAGAAAAAAAAAGACATTAATATCGAAGTTATTCTCTCGCCATTTTTGTCGTGCCGAAATGTGGGTTAAGGCTTTTGACAGTCTCATTTAGAGAGGAGTGGGGAATAATCATAGGCTCATACTCTTTGTTCTCATTCGACTCCGAGTGTTGGGAATGCTCCCCTGCAAGTATAAATCACCGCCATTCGGCCGTTTCTTCCACCAAAATAATCATAACAATAATAATGATAGCAATAATATCTGGTCTGAATAATTCATCCTCGTTCGGTCCCCGCTCACTACATACATTCGTCTATTTCCATATAAGAATTCGCCGTCCTATCAAGAACATGTATATCGTATGCAGATGGAGGGCACATTTCCGCATGACGATGATTCGCAGAGGCTCGCTCATTTTTTTTATGTATTAGTTTCGAATTTTGTTTTATTTTGCTTGGTTGAAGCTTCGCGTCCATCGAACATATAATGTTTAAATGAAATTATAATTTTTCTTCGTTGTCTCATTTATACAAGTTTACAAGTGAAAAATCGTTAATTTTGAAAATTTTTGTCAATTTATGGACGAAGCCTTTTTAGGTGTAACCCTTTTTAGCATTTTTGTTGTTCCTGATCTTGTTGAAAAGAAAGTGCAGAAACTTTTATTATGGGATTCATTTCTCAGGCTTAATTTCTCAAAGCTGCTTAGGTGCAGTGTAAAATATTTCTTGTTCTGGGGAGCCCCAGCTTCCAATTACTTAGGCTACAATCAGGCCATGAACGCCTTTCACGTCTTGTATGTCATTTCCATAATGCCTCTGCAGTTAAAGGTCCCTGGTAACTATAGCCATAGGCAGAGATGAAAACGGGAGGTAATTGTTATTTCTTGGGTGCAATACAATGCAACAACATGCAATGCAATGAAGCAATTTCCTCTTAGAATGCAATGTTCGTAGCCAGACTTACGACGCGGTGCCTCTCCAGCAGCAGCCAGTAATCTTTTTTTGTTTAGCCCAAATCACGATCATAAAAAATAATTACTGCCTGGTTAACTTCATACAAGATTACATGATGGAGTAAGCGGACTTTATGATGGCGATAATGCCTGCATATAGGTCTGCTTGCGCATGCGCACACGCTCACATACAGTTAAGCAATGGATAATTTTTTTCTTTGGATCTCTATACTACATGCGCTGGGAAGTGGAGCCTTGTTAAGCAACCTGTGCTTCAAGCATCTATTTCGCTTATAAGCACTCAATTACCGAGCCGTTCGCTTTCGTGGCTTTGTTTCTTCTTCGTCTTCATTTCGTGAGGCTCAGTGCTGAACAACAATGAGGGTCTTCGGTGGAGCAGTTCATGATCCAGTCGCCTCAGTCGCTTTGTGATTGTGTGTTATTTGTCCGTAGACTTTGTACATTGTTTTATTCTAATAATATTACATATTATTCTTCAAGCGCTTGACGATTTCTACTACCTTCTTATTCTCTTTCCTCTTCCTTCCTCCCGTTCTCTCTCTCATGTTATTCTTTTTGCTTTTATTTACTTTTCTTTAACTCCTTTTCTTCCAACCTTCAATATCAAGATGAAAGTATTCAAAATTTTGGCTATTTAGATTTTACAATATTTATCAACTTATTTGGATGATAACTATAATAACTACTGGTCTTAGTTCATTTCACGAAAGAATTACAAGTAAAACATGCTAATGTAACAGAGCCTCAGGTTCAACTATCGTAAATTAAAAAGCCCCCGAGCACCCTTCCTTCCCGTTCTAAATTCTTCGCAGACTGTTTCTAGGCGACTAGTCATCGTTGAAGTCTGACATTATTGTTAAGGAGTTTCTGTACTTTCTCTTTTATGCGACGTCTTTTTAAACCGTTTGTTTGTTTATGTCATCATTTTTTGTGCCGTAGCATACTTGTCAGTCAACTTCAGACTCGTTCTTTGTGCTTTCCATCAGTCTTTTTTTTTTCTCCTCTCATGTTTAGTAGCAGTGTCTCTTCTTCATTCTGCGCTCCGATGCAATCTACCACATTACATTCAAGTCCTGCTCTCTCAGAGGAATGTTTCCATCGCTGGTTTTTTTCTTGAACTTAGCAATAAATCTGTCCTACTCTTCAATGGTCATTGGTGCATGGTTTCACTTCAGTCTCTTGGGCTTATTTGAAGGTAAGGTCTTCAGAGGTGGATTCGGGTGATCGTGCACTCAAATATTTCTTAGTATAGTGATAAGCGCATGTGTAAGTAATAAGTAATAATGTGATAAACTGTTGACTGTATAATAGATTAATGAATATTTACATATACGTACACACACACTTATATATATATATATATATATATATATATATATATATATATATATATATATATATATATATATATATATCAAATGTGTGTGTGTGTGTGTGTGCTTAACTCAGTAGTGTACGAGTTGGGATTGAATCCTGGGCAAGGTCGAAATTATCAGGACAATTCCTTTGAAACCCTTTGTGCTTCTGTTGACTATCGTAGTGTTTTACGTAGCTGGCAGTCAGTCAGCTGTACTTGGTTATAACTTGTATGAGGAAGGACCTGTGACTAGGAATCTCACATAACCGTCATCATCATTATCATTTCCTCTCCGCAGTGCGATGCAAAGGATCTTTTTGAAATTCTCCTTCTCATATCTTTCTGTGCGTTCGCTTCTAGAAATCTCCACTTAGTTCCAGCCTCCCGTCTCGTGGTTCTCATTCAAGTACGTCTTGGTTTTCCAATGTTTGTGATCTGAAGAGCTGGCTCTGTCCTGTCATGTATAATTTTACCTGCCAGGCTGAAAATCGGATTTATAACACCGACCAGAACCACATCTCTAATAGGAAAAGTTGTACATGTGAAGTCGGTATTATAACACTCCTCTTGCAGTTGCAGCGTCTATAGTTTGACCCCCGCCTACCTCTCACCATCTGACCCAAATGACAAGGGCCTAACAGCAATATTCTTGGAGACTATGTAATAATCTCCATTAAAACTGGAATATGTATATATAGTATATATATATATATATATATATATATATATATATATATATATATATATAGTATATACATATATATATATAATATATATATATATATTATATATATATATATATATATTATATATATACATGCATGTATAAAGGTAATGCCACGGAGGAAAATGAAAGAACGAGAACTGCCGAGGTCTTTCGGTCTTAACGAACCTTTACTTAAAGGGTCGTCAAGACCGTAAGATCTCGACAGTTCTCTTTTTTTTTTTTCATTTTCCTCCGTGGCATTACTTTTATTTATACATAGCATCACGTTTTATATATTTCGTGACTAAGTTATTCATACATAGGTACACACACAGATATATTTATTTAAATATATTTTTTTATATATATATATATATATATAGATATATATTTTATATATATTATATATATATATATATGTATATATATCTCAGGGAAATGACACGAGTGTGTTTCCGGGAAAAATCTATTGTCCGTCTCTTTGCTGAAGCAGTAAAATATTTCAGTTGCTGGTTAATGGGCTGTGATGGATCACAGACAGGGAGGAAATGTAGGAAGGAGGTAAAAACCTCATCCCAGTAGAATTGCCGCCTCCTCTAATGCGAAAATGGCTTATGATTGAAATACATATCATCATCATCATCATCATCCGCAATATCATCATCCTCTCTAACGCTGGGCGAGTAAAAATTCCGCCACTCGTCTTCATTGTGCTTTCACTTCTACTAATCTCTACTCGCCTTCAGCCTCCTGTCTCATAATTCTCATCCAGATAGGGCTGAGGATTCCAAATTCTTCGTTGCGCAGAGAAGTCCAGCTAGCACCGCCACGAACTAGGCTTCCTTGGCTGGTGCCAAGCCATAATGAATTCCCATCCATCATTATCTAATCTTCATACAGAACCTCCGAGTTTCCTATAGCATCATTTCTCATTCTATCCCATCATCTGACTGATGATATTAAAATTCTATTTTCAAATCGACAAAATCTTTCAGATATAGTTTAATTGTCATACCAACGTCTGTGTACGTATAGCGGTGCAGATTTTTTTTTTTTTATACTAATGCATATTCTTATTTCATTCTGCACTTTCAGTCACAACGAAATCTAATTCAGTAAGTTCATTGCTTGATTTTCCTCTTTTATTTTTTCTCGAATCGAATTTCAACTGAAGGGACCCTGCTTTGGATGTTACTGCTCCTGAGCATTTGAAAGACTCACACGTCATTATTTGTTTCTCTATCTGGTGTTATCTCATCCCCTCTTGCATATTCTGTCGTCGTAATTTCTGTTCTTACGTTCAATCTCTCTAGATGTATGATGCATTATGTTACGCAAGCTCTGTAAAGCCTGTTGTGTTTTGTTGAGTAACACGGCGTCGTCTTTATATCGTAGTCTATCAAGATATCAAGTTTCGGTCATTACTACAGTCTAAACATTCACTCCCATCTTCAACTGTTTTCTATGTATGTATATATATATATATATATATATATATATATATATATATATATATATATATATATATATATATATATATATATGTGCGTATATATATTAAGTCCATGAAGAGTGCAAACAGCAGAGGTGACACCATTGTCCTGTAGGACCTCAGTATATACTGAAAATTCATGCGAAAGGCTCCATCAATAGTATCTTTATATTTGCTTTGGTCACACATAATTTCGGCTACCTTTACATATTTAATGGGGATACCTTAATATTAGTCTATGAACACTATTGAATGCTGTTTCTGAATACGCATAGGCATGCACACACACACACACACACACTCATATATATATATATATATATATATATATATATATATATATATATATATATATATATATATATATATATAAACTGCTCCTCCCTCAGTATACAATGTGGGGATGTGCCCTTCTGGAACCCCTAAAATGGCCTTGTGAGGCAGGACGATGTTTATAACAACCAAAAATCTAGGGCTGAAGACCAATATTACTGAAAGAAGGAATTTGCACAAACTCAGGCTTTTAGTTTTAAAGAACTATATTCACATTTAAGTTATGTGTAGGTCCAGAAATTAATGAGGTGGTTGATTGCAGGTCCACTGGAAACATGTGGCTGGAAGATGACCCAGAGATATGATTCGTGCAAAGTGGGCTAGTTAAATGCAAGAGTTATTTCAAGGGTTCCCAATATATCTCCCACAATCAGACTCGGTATTTATCTGCAGAGAGATTGCATTCTAGCATCAGTACTAAGGCAAGGGACACGTGGGAAACGTCACACACTACTTGCTCTTAACATTACATATTAAAGCTCCCTCAATGTGGCATAAAATGACTGGGAGCTTATACAAAAGGAATACTATTAACTACGGGGATGTTAAATATCTTTACTAGCATCACAAGAGGAATTAATCACAGTATTGAACCAAAATTGGGGAGTGAGAAGCTGAACAAAGAAGGGGGGAAAGTCGCCTTGGGAGAATGAAATGAAATAGAGACAAGAGGCAAAAATGATTCACTGATTGCACTAGAAATTACATCTTGCAGTACTTGGAAATCCTGGGTCTGGTTGTCTTCTCATCTGCTGATATTTCTGTGCACTATGGATGGTATAAGAACACTTGTGGGATCCCCTAGAGTAAGCAGGGGAGCAAAAGGGAGTTTGCAGGAGTCTGCTGTGGACCCGTCCTTTTAAAATCTTGGCCTAAATAGGCCCCTCCCTCATTCAGGACACCTTTGGAGAGAAAATCTAGGCAGCCAATGGGAGTAGAGATGATTTAGGGAGAACGGAGGCTTTCAGTTCAGAGGGGCAACTCGAAAATTTGTGTAACTATTTATAGAGGGATATTACTTTTCCTTGGTTCTGGCTTAAAATCTTGAGCACCTCCCCATTTTGGAGGACATTTCAACCCTAGATGGGTTGGAATGGACAAGACAAGCCAGAAACAAGAACAAATGATAAATATAAATCACTGAGCCTTCCATACTCCCTTGAGTGAACTCGTAATATAAAATAAATAAAAACTCTGCAGATGATATTCATGAATGTTTACTTGACATGCAGAGAACATAAGATAATCTAATTCTTAAAAAGTAAGGAATAAAGTGTGGCATGGCTAAAGAGAAAGAAAGTCAAATTTTATTACTCTTAAACATAATGTCACACTGGGAATGACTTAAAATGAACAGCAAACAATTATTATATTCGTGAACTTAACCTATAGGGTTAATAGTATACTTAATACTATCCTTAACAATACTGTAAGCTTATTGGTTAAGGCAACACATGCTATTAGTTGGCCCTGATGGGGAAATATGATGCATCCGTAGGGGTGTTAATAGCCCTACGATTTTGTTAAGTAACTTTGTGTCGTGCCATGAGGACGAAGCCTAACAGTATTAATTTCATCACAGGGAACATTAGTGTAAATTAACAGGAATAGAATTAATAAAGTAATTTTCTGTAGAGAGGAAATAAATTTACAAAATAAGTAAGTCTCACCAGAGACATTGACAATTTCACAAAATATAGAGATTAGGAAGGAACATTAAATCAAAGACAAAATCAAACACTATAAATGAGCCAGGCCTTTAAAATATATCTTAAGTTATAGCAATTTTTGCTGGCTTTAAATTTTTCCCAGTCGCATGGAATGCTGAGTGCCTAGAATAGGACACTGCCAATTGTGGCACTTTTATGGTAGTAGTTCATAATGAAGTACTAATTTATAAGGCTAGAATAGCGGGCAGTTGGGGCTCTGCCTAAGTGGAGCATACAACGGAAATAAATGCCTAAAGTTACAAAAGGATAAGAAGTAAAAGTAGCAGAATCTGGCACTCTCCTCTGGATGGAGAGGGTCAGAATTCTCTATAAGAAGGTGGCACTGTGCCAGACACGAGTGTGGAGAGACTGTGGATTCTCATAAGGTTCCAGAAAATCTCGATGCCCTTTTCCCTTCTTCCTTTGACCTCTCTGAGGTCGGTTTGACGATGCCTTGGGGGCCCTTGAAAGACTCAAGCCCTTTGAAGATGCTGGAGGAGCATCAGCTCTGGCTGCTGCGACAACCGTGTGTAGCTTGGTTCCCTGGGTTCTTCGGCCAAATAGGATTTGGCTGCTGACTTAGGGGGAATGGAGGAGGTAACGGTATTCAGGATGGGCTTAGAAGTTGGGATGACCGACTCCAGGGCGGTTTGCGAGGCCGCACCATTGGTGGAGTGTCCACTTTGGTCATGGGGGTCCTGGAGGATTCCTATTGGAATTGGCTCTTCGTCGACTGCCTGCATGGGTAGCAGGGCCAAGCCAGCCGAGGGAAAGCGACTTGGACTTAGAGCTCCGGGAGGGAGACTCAAGTCTTGCCTTGGCACTGGCACTGAGGCTGTTCCTGGCTTAGTGAGAGAAGTCAAACATAGCTCAACGTCCATGAGGGATAGAACCTGGCACTGGCCGTGCAGAGGTAGTTCTTGGAGGCCCATGGAATGGGCCTGGAGCTATGTAAGGGTGGGGGTCCTGATACGGTACAAAGGTAGGAGGAGACTTAAAATCTTGTTGTTACGAACCAGGTTCGATATAATGATAAACAAAAAGAATTCAACACCAACAGTTGAAACTGGGGATATGAATATAGAAAGATACACAAACAGAACAAAGGTTTATTTACAAGCTTACTAACAAAAATAAATGCAGAATGGTGTCTCCTATTTACATAAAAAAAGGCAAAATCTTACAATGCGTGAACTGGGGAAGAAGTGAGGTAATTCAAATACTTGCTGGCCAGTTTTGCGTTTAGTCGTCTTCTTGACTCCGTACTGTGGAAGACAAAGTCTATTCTTGATACTCGAAGGGCAGGAACTTCTCTAAACCTCTTGCAGAATGTTTCTTCTCTGAAGTCTTGCTCTACGTCGAAATACCTCGGTCGTCCACTCCTGACGATGACTTGACCAGAATTCAACCAACTCTCAAGCGACTTTTCCTCTCTGATCCTTCGTCCTTCTTCTCTTATCTCACTCTGATGATCTCTGCTGCTGAGCTCTCACTGATCAGATCTGTGACTCTCCCTGATGATGATCTCTTACTCTGTGACTAATTGATGATCTGCCTTCTCCTACTTCTTCCGTCATATTTATACGGCATTCTGAGGGGCGGGGCCTACGGCAAACATTACAGACTCCCGAGATTACCGGAACTTCTTGGAAGAATCTAGACAAGGTATTGCATCAGAAATTGCGGCGTTTCTCACGTCACGTTGGTGCCTGTCAAGTTCCACAAAACTCCTGCTGATTCTAGAACCATCATGAGAACAGGCACCTCCAACGCCTGCGCGAATGCCCCCTTGCTGCAGAACTTCTCGAAGATGCGTTTTCCTTTCCTTTAACTCATAATTCCTTGCTATGAAGCAATTACCATGACACTTGTCCTAGCAGGATGTCATAACTTCCTGGTATATAGGTTGCTACTGCCATGGTACATATCTTAGAGCGGTGAGGTTGTGTGACTCTCAGCCGGACAGTAGTCAAGAATGTCTTGACATGATTGAGGTCTCTATCATGATGAATGTGTGCCTATCAACCTGAACTCCATAAGGAATTTTATCCTCTCGAATGATTGATACCTGAGCACCAGTGTCGTCGAAAGCTCGGACCTGGTGGACAGGATAGCGACTCTGGGAGGTGCGACAAATATGGGGCCCTGAGCAGGAGGGCCTAGAGCTGAAGGATTCATCACTGCCATAGCAATGGCTGAAACAGGAGCTTTCTTGGGGCATCCCACCCAGGCAGCAGTGTGCCCATGCACTCTGCATGAGTCACAGAAACTCTTGCTAAAATCAGGCCTGGCCTGTGGTTTCTGTTCCAATGGCCGTTATTCTTATTATTATAAGGATGGGGGGTTCCATTCTGAGGACTAGCAGTAGATGGCTGAGGAGAATCCACTTTTGAGAGGCACTACTCCGTGGTGCACCCTTGTTTATTGCAATGCCCACACACAGGTTTCTGTGGATGATAATTGGGTCGTTGGGTAGGCTGAGAGGTGGCAGCAGAAGTGAGAGGGAGAGCAGGGCAAATTTTCTTCTTCAAAGAAGTCTGCAGTGGATGGTGGGTGTCGAAGGCGTCCGCCCATTTACAGCGCTCCAAAATAGTTTTAGGAACCTTGTCCACCAGGTGGGTGGCAAGATCAGGGGGAGCATAGGACAGGAAGCCCGCTAATTGAAAGAGTTCTAAGACCTCATCAGCGAATGTTGTGTTGAAGGCCTTCGTCCACTTATGTCTTCTTGGCTACCCATTCTGTCCATGTTTGGTTAGCCTCCTTGGACATGGTCTGCCACTTCTGCTTCCACCGGTCTGGCGTTAGCTTGTAAGCCCCAAGGATTGCTTCTTGGACGAGGGTGAGATCTTGTCGCTCATTCAGGGGGAGGACCTCGAATGCAGTCCACCCTCTGCCAATGAGATGCTTGCCAAGGAGCAGGGCCACTTCCTGAGGGGTTAGATTGAAGTTCTCGAACACCTGCTCGACATGGTGTCAGATTCACTATCGTCCCAAGTCCTAATGAGGGTGCCCATGCTGTGGAGGTGAAAGTGTGAAGGGAAGCAGGGGGCGTGACACTTGGGGGTGCCAGAGTGGTACTCGGGGGTGCCATAGCTAGTTGATGTGCTCTCTCTGCAGCTTCTCTTCTCTACTGGGCTTCTCTTTCTTTCTCCCTTTTGGCTGCTTGGAATTCTCTCTCAGCTGCTTCTCTTCTCTCTTGTGCTTCTCTCTCAGCTGCTTCTCTTTTCTCTTGTACTTCTCTCTCAGAAGCTTCTCTTTTCTCTGGTACTTTTCTCTCCTTCTCCCTTTCGGCTGCCTGGTATGCTCTCTCTGCAGCTTCTTTCATTTTATCATTCACCCAATTGATCAGCTTTGTGTCTTGCAGCCTCATGGCTCTTCCGGCTTCAGTGAGGTGCCCTGACCTCCTCCATCTTCTCAGCGGTAAAACGCTAGTAGTCTAGCCTGAGAATAATAGGGTGGAAGGCTGTTGCAAAACTGCAAATGTCGCCAGGGGCATGCGGAATACTCAACGCTATCCAGGGAAATAAGAAGGATCCCTATGGGTGGAATATCTGCAGAAGCAGACAAAATGATAGCCAAAAGGCTGAAAATGTCCTCCACATAGTGTGGAAATCTCACGCAGGTGACGTTGGAAATAATAGTGAAACAGAATTGTAAATGCCTCACACATTAGCGTAGGAATGGTGGTCTAAATAGATTGAATGAAATCCACTTCAGTGCGGAAAACTCATGCATGCAATGTGAAAACACAAAAATGCGGTCGTAAATCAAGTTGGAACCCAGTAAATAACAGCTCAACTAAGCCATAGCGGTCATATAGACTAATATTATGTATGGGTGAAAAACTCAATGCCGATACTAAGCAAGAATGGCTGTAAAATCCCTGTAGATACAGTTACTATTGGCTTGTAGTGCGGCGGAAAACTCACGCCGACGAAAATCGCCGTAAAATCTCTATAATTTACAGTGCAGCGGAAGACTCAACACCGATAATGGATATAGCAACGAATTTCGTAAATGTGGAAACCTCAACACTAGTACCGGGTTGTAATGGAATCTGTAAATGCCAGTTCATCTGGGTTGTAAATAACATAAAATAAAAAGGTATTTTGCCACGTATTCAAGGAAAACTCAACTTGAAAAGCCGCGGTGAATGCAATTGAAAATAAAAATGGATATATGGTTTTTTTTTATTGTCTCGAGGAGGAAGACGAAGGGGTGATAAAAAAAAAATTCCTTTTTACCACGCAAATCCTGTCTTACCCTCTCAATGCTAGCAATACTCAGAATTCGTATTTTACGATAGTGTTGTAAACTAAAGGGAAGAGGAAGAACCAGAATAACAATTCTGTCACCGCTGTGTAATTACCAACTCCACAGAGCTCCCGTCATCATGCCCTTTTTTCAACTCTATTTTCCCTCCAAACCTAAGACCTGCCAATTCTAACTTGCTAATTTAAATCCCCAGAGAATTTGTCCTTCACATGGGCCGGCAAGACGGAAGGGGTGGGGCGGGGGGTGGGGGGGGGGGGGGGGGGGTCGGTTTGAGGAGAAAATTGAGAGGATTCACACCTGGCCTTATTTTTTCTCTACACAGAATGAAAGCACTGACCGTTTATTTCCTTTGTTGCTTATTCTCACGTTTAATGAATTTATGCTAATGTTTGGCTTTTCTTTTTTTTTTGTTTAATATATTCACTCTTCTTTTCTTTTGCTCATAAATGGGGCAATGGATAGGACTCGATTGGACACATGACCAGGGATTTTTGCAAGGGCGCTCCTCATGCACAAGGATTTTTATTTCTCCCTATCCTGTCTAGACCTGCAAGAGAGAGAGAGAGAGAGAGAGAGAGAGAGAGAGAGAGAGAGAGAGAGAGAGAGAGAGAAGCAATGCGCTCAGGCACAATGAACAGCGCCCTGATTTTTATTAGAAACCTAGCTACAAAATTTCTTTACGACACGAGATTCGACGATTTACACTTACAATTCATGAAATATGGCACTTATTTTCGTTTTGTATTTACTCACTTGATACCTATATGCTTTATGCAATAGCACATAAAAAAAGAAGCTAATGTTAAATTTCTCTCTCTCTAGTCAATCGGCATGCACATGGTTCTAATGTCTTCCTATCGCTATGCTTTATTCACCCCTAACTAGAATACCTAGTTCTACACAAATAACTAAAAAATAAATAAAGAATTTAATCTTTACGTGCTGTGGAGTTTTGGGAAACCTTGTTTTGCACCTGCTCGAAAATATTAAAAGGAATTCAGATTTGTTTCTCTTGGCGATACCAGTTTAACGCTCATTACGACTGGAAAATGAAAATTAATTTTCATACGATTCTAGCAGAAGGTCGCCATTTTGTTATAAACTGCTTGTTCCTCAGTATACAATGTGGGAATGTGACCTTCTGGAACCCCTAAAATGGCCTTGTGAGGTGGGACAATGTTTATAACAACCAAAAATCTAAGGTTGGAGGCCAGTATTATTGGAAGAAGAAATTTACACAACCTCTTGCCTTTAGTTTTAAAGAGCTATATTTACATTTAAATTATGTGCAGATCCAGAAATTAATGAGGTGGTTGATTGCAGGTCCACCGGAGACTTGTGGCTGGGAGATGACCAGAGATATGATTCGCGCAAAGCGGGTTATTTAAATGCAAGCGTTATTCCAACGGTTCCCATTATATCTCCCTCCATCAGGCACAGAGTTTGTCTGCAAAGAGATTGCATTCTAGCATCAGTACTAAGGCAAGGGACACGTGGGAAATGTCACACACTACTTCCTCTTAACATTATATATTAAAGCTCACTTGAGGGGGCATAAAATGACTGGGAGCATATACAGGAATGAATACTATTAACTAAGGGGATGTTTAATATCATTACTAGCATCACAAGGGGAATTAATCACAGCATAGAACCAAAATTGGGGAGTGAGAAGCTGAACAAAGAAGGGGGGAAAGTTGCCTTGGGAGAATGAAATGAAATAGAGACAAGAGGCAAAAAGGATTCACTGACTGCACTAGAAATCACATCTCACTGTACCTGGGAATCCTGGATCTAGTTGTCTTCTCAGCTGCTGATATTTCTGTGCACTATGGACGGTGTATGACTCCGTCCTTTTAAAATCTCGGCCTGGATAGGCCCCTCCCTCTTTCAATACACCTGTGGAGAGTAAATCTAGGCAGCCAATGGGAGAAGACATGATTTAGGGAGAACAGAGGCTTTCAGTTCAGAGGGGCAACTCGAAAATGTGTGCAATTATTTATAGAGGGATATTACTTTTCCTTGGTTCTGGCTTAAAATCCTGAATAATACACACACACACACACACACACACACACACACACATATATATATATATATATATATATATATAATATATATATATATAGATATATTTTTGGATAATATACTATATACATAAGTATATATATATATATATATATATATAATATATTAGTTCATTATATTATTCAGGATTTTAAGCCAGAACCAAGGAAAAGTAATATCCCTCTATAAATAATTGCATACATTTTCAAGCTGCCCCTCTGAACTGAAAGCCTCTGTTCTCCCTAATCATCTCTACTCCCATACATTATATATATATATATATATATATATATATATATATATATATGTATATATATATATATATATATATAGAGCTGAATTTTTCTCAGATACACGATCACATTTTTGATACTCACAAGAATTAAGCTACAAATGTTGTTTGATATCAAATTCACTAAGCCTCGGAATAAACCCCAGGGGCTTATTGATAAGAGATGAGCAATCCATCACCAGGTGGGCTCAAACCACCGAATGGTTGGGAAATGACAACTTTTCAGCTACCACTGAAAAGTTGTCGTCGTTCTCCATTCGGTGGTTTAAGTCCACCTGGTGACGGATTGCTTATCACTTATCAATAAGCCTTCGGTGTCTATTCCGAGGCTTAGTGAATTTAATATTAAACGACATTTGTTGCTTAATGTTTGAGTATATATATATATATATATATATATATATATATATATATATATATATATATATATATATATATATATATATATATATATGTGTGTGTGTGTGTGTGCGTGTGTGTGTGTGCGCGCGCGCCGTGTGCGTGCACGTGTAAATATATATATATATATATATATATATATATATATATATATATATATAGTATATATAATATATATATAAATATGACGTGGACAAATCCATCAGGTCCTACGTAAGTGTGCCACCCAATCATCTAGAGACCCATTAAATATGTTCAATAGAGTTAATCCTGGCAAGAGAGCTCAAAATGATCAAAATTATGAAAGCCAATGGACTACAAAATAAACGTTTTCTACGTTCACATGCATCCCTTTTCTGCATCATATCTTTATTATATATATTATATATATATATATATATATATATATATATATATATATATATATCTATATATATATATATATTATATATATATAATATACACAAAAATAAACGTTTTCTACGTTCACATGCATCCCCCCTTTTCTGCATCATATATATATATATATATATATATATATATAATATATATATATATATATATACATATATATATATATATAGTATATATATATATATATATGTATATATATATATATGTATATATAATATATATAGTAGTATATATAATATATATATGTATGTATATATATATCATTATATATATATATATATATATATATATATATATATATACATACACACACACACACACATACACGTGTGTTCTACTGGATGAGTAGGGTTAAGCTATTGTTCTGCTGCCCGCTATAAGAAGATAATTTTCTCTGTTACTCTTAAGGGTGTCGTATTGTAATAAATTTGATTTCACATCTTATAGATTGTCCTTCGTTTCTGTCGAAGTGATATTTATTATTTTCAAATACTATATCTTACATCCCTGTTCATCTGCGTACATATAAAATAATAATAATAATAATAATAATAATAATAATAATAATAATAATAATAATAATAATAATAATAATAATAATAATAATACTTTATGTTGTTTTGAATCTTTATTTCTGCGGTTATTTCTCTAACGGTTCGGTCTTTTTTTTTTTTTTTTTTTTTGTGCTGATGCAGTGAACTTTTGTGTGTCCATGTATATTCTGATTGTAAATGCGTTTGTACTTGTTTATTCATGCGTACATATATACGCATCGTAATTTTTATAGTTCTGTGGATGTATACAAATGCTATAAGCCTATTTTTGTAAATAAATATTTTTTTATAAAGATATATGTAATTTCATTTATTCACTTCTTCTTGTGTTATCGTTCATTTTTATTATGGACATTAAAGTTTCTTCGCTTATCTCTTCTTTCTCTCTATTAATCATTCCTTCCTTCCCCTCCGTCCATGAGGCCACTCCCAGCCCCTCCCATCGAGTGCCAACCCAGGGTCAGATGCCTGCACGCTCTGCTGGTTCACTAGCGTCGACCGCTGATGGGTGTTGGAGGGAGGAGGGGGAGGAGTAGGAGGAGGGAGGGAAGGGACTAGTGGGTCTTGATGTCGGTGAGAGGGAAGAAAATCAAAGGAAAGATATGATGCAGAAAAGGGATGCATGTGAACGTAGAAAACGTTTATTTTGTAGTTCATTGGCTTTCATAATTTTGATCATTTTGAGCTCTCTTGCTAGGATTAAGTATTATTGAACATATTTAAAGGGTCTCTAGATGATTGGGTGGCACACTTACGTAGGACCTGATGGATTTGTCCACGTCATATTTTCTTCATGAGTTTAGTTAGTGTTCTCAGCGCAGTAATAACCACTTAAGGAAAAATGCGGTAAAACTAAAGAATTGAACATATTTTAGATGACGTTAATGACGAAAGAGTTTGATAGCAAATAGAATTTTGTTACTTTAAATCCCTTATAAACTAAAGACATTTGCTATTTGGGCAAAATCACAGACAACGTTCTGAATCACCATGACTACAATCCA
Organism: Macrobrachium nipponense; assembly: GCF_015104395.2. Taxonomy (NCBI): domain Eukaryota; kingdom Metazoa; phylum Arthropoda; class Malacostraca; order Decapoda; family Palaemonidae; genus Macrobrachium; species Macrobrachium nipponense. The sequence continues at coordinate 75,105,702 of NC_087213.1, read as the reverse complement.
GGACATAATAATATAGGAGAGCCTCCTAGGTCACTAAGTAACCATAGTGGCCCTGCTCTTCAGTCCCCCCCCCCCTCCCCCCCAACCATCCACTTTAAATCTTCCTCACTGCTCTGCAAGTTTTGTGCTTATAGACCAATTGAACAGGAGTGAAAAAGAAAAAAAAAAATACCCGAGCAAAAGAACCCTGGCCCACCCATAGCGAATATATCGGCGTGGTGCCTCACTTTGTATACTGTTATAAAGTGACGTTTCGATATGCCCAATAGAAACCCCTCGTATATTCCTCTGAGTGTTGATTGTCTTGAGTGCTCCCTCCCCACAGATCGCTTGTTAAGCCGTGAATTATTGGGGAAAAGAGATCGTGGAGGCAAGAAAGGTAAGGAGCGAGGAACGGGGTGCGAATTTTGGAAAAGTGGATCTGCATTTCTTTCTTTATGCTGCAAAAAGGGGCCATGGTCGAATCACTCTGTGTGCGTACGTATGCGATCCAGCTGATATTTATTAACACATTAGATCTCCTTTTTTTCTCCACAACATTCATTCGGAGCGATTGCGTTATGGAAAGTGTTGGGGATTTGTCCATGTATCTGCAGTGTCATTGCAGGAGGTGAGAGAGAAGGGGAGACGAGTCGTGGGCATAATGATCGGCGTGTTTCTTTCTCCTTGAGGAAAATATGGGATCTTCGGCGATTTTAGAAGCCATAGATGGCACATCATGTCGCTTTGTGCGTCGATTTATGCTTAAGTGTTGAGATCTTTATGTAGAAGAGAAGGGAGAGAAAAGGAGAGACGTACAATTCTCTATTTTTTTCCTCTTGTTGTGAGGGTGTGGGTTGGAAGGGGGCTTGTTAGTCTTGCTAAACTAGCTGCATGTATTACACTGGATTTACGAGAAGCGTTGCATTATGGCTATTGGCTTGGTTAAAGTACGTACTGTTTGATGTTAATAATAATAATAATAATAATAATAATAGTAATAATAATAATAATAATAATAATAATAATAATAATAAATGCTACAAATGAGTTATTAGTTAATTGGAAAAATTGGTATTCACAATCTTGCAGTATGATGTACATGTTGAAAATATGTCTGAGAGCTTTCTGGAGTCTGCCCGACTTTTTTTTTTTTTTTTGTGGTTGAAAGTAAGAGTCGAGCAAACCATTAAAATCTTTTGGTCTCAACTATGCATTCAACTTTAGATATTTGCATTACCCAACTAGAAGACTAGTGCCAAAGATGTGGATCGTAACAAAGCAATGTAGAGTTGACATACAATTTTTTTATCTTAATTCTTCGGTTTCCTGTCAGGCGTTTGCAGCTCTCTGGAGATAGTTTAGTGTCATTATGATCGTATAATTAAGTTCGTGAATGAATCATTTAGGTACCTAATTTGTTAGAGTACCAGTCGGAGTGTCTTCGGATTCTTTTACAATCGAGGCATTGTACTGTTTTGACTGCAGTTGCACTTAGCTTATAGTAGAGAATGACGTATCCATATTCTCTTTTATTTTCAAACAAGTATGGGATGATTGATTGGCTTGTTCGTGTAATACGCTTTTGATTATAGAGATTAAAATGTTGATTATTCACTGTAGTGACACGTCAGGTTTTATTCGTTGCTGTTGTTTGTTTCTCGATAAAAGGAGCTATTTAAATTACTTCACGCCCTATACATCCTTTCTCTCTCCAATCCCCTTCCTGGCAACAATTTTTTTCTTACTCAGTGTTCAACTTGCTTTCGTGTTCCCTGCAGAAGTCTCTGCATAATCAGGTCCATGGCTAGAACAGTTATTTATTTTGTCTATCTTGTTGTTTGTTGTTGTTGTTGTTGTCTATCTTGTTGTTGTTGTTGTTATCTTGTTGTTGTTGTTGTCTATCTTGTTGTTGTTGTTGTCTATCTTGTTGTTGTTGTTGTTGTTGTTGTCTATCTTGTTGTTGTTGTTTTTGTCTATCTTGTTGTTGTTGTCTATCTTGTTGTTGTTGTTGTCTATCTTGTTGTTGTTGTTGTCTATCTTGTTGTTGTTGTTGTTGTCTATCTTGTTGTTGTTGTTGTTGTCTATCTTGTTGTTGTTGCTGTTGTTGTCCTAGTACAAAATAATTTTTGCATCCCTATAAAATGCCAGACGACGTTTGGAATAGTTAGTCTTAGTTATTGTATTTGATATGAACTTTCTTTATACTTCAGTTACCAAGGAAATGTCATGCGACTGTTGTTATATCTCTTACACTCTTTGCATTCTCTGTTCTTTTTTCCTTTCAAGTTCCATGGACAAGTGAAAGTTGACATCATATTTTTTGTTGTTTTCAAGAATGGTGTCTGGTAGTATACGTTATTTTTATAATTTAATTTTTAATATTTCTAGTGTCGCTCTTGGTATTGTTAGTGGCGTTAACGTTGTTACTATTATTACCCAACTACGGCCACTTATTATTATTATTATTATTATTATTATTATTATTATTATTATTATTATTACTATAGAGGACGTGGGCATCCATCAGCCAGATATGAATTATTTTACAAGTTACGCGCAATAAGATACCTTCAACGAATGCCTGGCTGTCACATTGACTCCGTGCTTTATGTGATATTGTTGCCCAGAACAAGATATATTTACCGCCAGTACTCGCAAAGGTAAGAAAGTATTATTAACTTTTAGGGGTTTCTTTTCCTTTTTTTTTTATCATGAACAGGTTATTTTCTCTTCTTGGAGTCTCTTGCATATAAATATAATGCTTTCGAAGGGATAAAAATGTTCTGTTGCCAGAAAAAGATATATACATGTAACCTCTCGTGCGTTCACTTCTCTTTTGGTGAGTCTTATATATTTTATTTTTGCAAAATATATGAATTGGCTGTATTTGACTGCGTTTAAAGTCGCTGCCTACTGCTTCCATAATTATGTAGGTGTAATTATTTACTCACAGATAGAATCATATCACATTTATAGGTTGCACTGTAAACTTATATAGTTAAAGAATATATACATTGACTTAAAAGAAGGTGGTTGTGCTCCGTACTCTCAATTTTCGTATGTTCCCTACCTATAGTATAATTGAGGCTAATGTATGGTATAAGTGAATGCATTATTCGTACATAAAATTAGTTTTCACATGTTATGAGTTGAGCATTTGTCTTAACAACAGGTATCTCATTAAGAGTATGTATATAATTTTAATATATGTTCTTGTTCGAGATTATACACATTTGCATGTATATCAATGGACAACTGAGATAGCGACACCAACCGACAGACAGAGACTTACTTAGTTTCTCGATGGTTAGCAAAACACAATTGCTTCAAAGACAATTTTGTCATCCCTTGATAAACAAGTCTGGCCAAACGCAGTTTAGGATTTATGATCTATTTTTTTACTATTTATTAAAAATATATTGATAAACGTAAAGGTAATCGAAAGTACATAGAAATGCTAGTAAAGAATTATTGCAAAGAAGATTGGTTAACATTAGAAGAATTACAGTTACCCGGATGACAGTTGTTAGGATTTCTTCAAATAGAAATAACTCAAGTTTAATGTGACGATTTTTGGCTTCATTTTTATTTAATAAAACAAATGTGAAAACGGTAAATAATATGTTTGTGTGTGTTTGTGTATGTGTATATATAATTTTTAAGGTGTTTTCCCTAACTGGGAATGGCTCCAGATAAAAACCAATGATTATTGCGTCATCTACGCTATACTTTACAGGTGTGTACTTATATGTATGCGCGTGTGTGTGTAAATTTGAGATCTGCTTGCGTAGATAGGTAAGTAGAACGATGAAAACGAAGAGAATAATAACCAGGAATGTTTCTCGTAGTAATTAGACAGATACTCATAAATTGAGATATTTTCGGTCTCCGTATTCTTGCAGTTGATTCGATCATGCATGGAATGTAAATGGGTACTGTCGTTTATTCGTATTGCTGCGTGATGGTATGCAAAGACCTCAGAAAACGGTATGTATTGTATAAAAAAAGAGAAGAAAAACATGCGGAACAAGTTTTGGAAGCAACCATTTTTATGTCTGTGTTTGTCAGTGATATATCTCCTTGTCATTTGCGACAAGAACGCCAGAAGAATCACTCATAAGATATTCTAGATTACTTTTTCATGAAAATATCAAATGATAAGATGGAATACATTACGTTATGATTTCAATAAATTAGATAAGCAGCACAAGACATGGTTACAAATGATGCAGTATGTTCTTCTCTTATTTATGTGTAACGTATTTGTACTAAACACAGAATGAGGTATAATATGCGGTATTCAAAACAACGTCCAAGCAGTTGTTTGTGGTTACAGTACTGTTATTCATTTGTTTTACTCTAGCACGTCAATTATCTCGTCTCTTTCTGATCAGCAAGTAATTATTCTTTTTCAGAGAAATGTGCCGAAGTAATATAACTTGAAACTTTGAAAAAGAAACCCACAAAATTACTGTGTACAAAGTGTTTACTTATAAAGTAAACACGTTATACACAGTAATTTTGCGGGTTTCTTTTTCAATCTTCAGAAGAAAACTGAAAGAAGTTTTTGTTTGGTTTATAACTTGAAACGTTATGCAATCACGGGACACAACCTTGCCCTACCTAACTTAGCCGGTGTGGCCCGCCCCTTCCGGGCAGATCCACCCACCACCCGCAGTACCCCGAGGTCTGCCTTCTTTCCCACTTCTCGTCGAATTATGCAGCTAGTTTAATAAGATGCTCCAGCTTAGTATGCGCATTTTCTTACGAATGGACTTTTTGATAAATGAATTCCTGACCAATTATGTGAAGGCATCACGAGATATCAATTTCGAATGCACACGTGAATAGGAATTATTTTGATGGTATTCCGGCCAAAGCGATGATGACGAGGGTAATGTCCATATTTTGTGCAACGTGGGCGCGTTTGTTGCGAGGTCTTCTTCATTATTAGACAGCATTTATGCAGATTGCAACGAGCTTTTCTTTTATGAATGTTGGTCCAGCCGATCTTTGATGATGATGAGGGACTTCAGAATATTATTTATAGACTTTTTCATTCTCTCTCACTTTTTTTTCTTGGTGTTCACGTCTAGGGTCACGTGTTTGGATTGTATTTTTTGTTTTAAGGTATTTTGCATAAGTTTTACATTTTGTCTTTCGGTGTGAATAAGTAAGCATGCCAAAGAATGCGGATTTATATTTTTTTTAAGGAAATTTGACGCCGAGCGATTGGCTTCCAGTGTTTATCCTCTGTTGACTTCTTCGTCTTTTACATTTTTTTTTACTTATCTACCCACATAAAAATTCTCTCTCCTCTCTCTCTCTCTCATCCTCTCTCTGTCTCTCTCTATCTCCTCTCTTCAATCTCTCGTCTCTCTCTCCACTCTCTCTCTCTCGACCTCTCCTCGATGTCTCACTCACCTCTCACAACCTATCTGCCTCTCTCCTCTCATCTCCTCTCTCCTCCTCCTCCTCAGTCCAGACTCTCTCTCTCTCTCTCGCGCTATAAACCTCTCTCTCTCCCTCGTCCTCCCGGTCTCATTTCTCCATCTCGTCTCTCTCTTTTTTCTTTTTTTCTTACTCTTTTCTCAACTTTCTGCTTTTTTATCTTTCTTTTTTTTTCCTTCCATTTTTGTGTTCCTTCTTTCCCTTTTCTCTTTTTCTTTCCTTCTCTTATATTATTGTTGTATTTTTACCTTTTTTTCCTTTTGCTTTCTTCTACTTATTTCTTATTATTTTCGTGTTTTTGTTTCTTTTTTTGGTTTTTTTTTTTTTTATTTCTTTCTACTTCTTTTTTTTATTGTTCTCTTTATCTCTTTTTCTTTTATTATTTTTTCTTCTTCTTATGCTTCTCTACTCTCTCTATCTCTCTCTCTCTCTCTTCTCTCTCCTCCTCTCTCTCTCTCATTTTGTTCTTTAAAGAAAAATGCGTCAGTTTAAGCAGAAACCTAAGTGCGAACCTACTATGGTAAAATCAAAAAGTTTTCATTTTTGTCACCAATTATTTATTATGCAGTAGTGTCTTTTTACAACTTTAACTACTCTTTTTGAAAACGTCTTTTCTAATTCGATTTTATAGTTAGCGTAATTGTTAAACTGATCCTTATAGTTAATGAAAAATGAAAATGTAAGAGCAGTTACCTTCGAGGATTACACTATTTAAAGTTTACCAAGGAATTATTCTTCCGTGGCCTTATATAATTTCTGTTCAGGTTTTTGGGGTCCTCAATACATTTCCTTATCCATGTTCGTCCATCAAACATAGTATCTTTGCGTGTAATTATTTATGTATTTATAAATGGTCGTGCATGTATTTATAAACCATTTACATTGCTGCAAAGTAGACGATGTGCACTATCATAACTGAAATCAGCGCATCATTCGTAAGGATGAAATGATTAGTTGCATCCAGTGTAATGTGTACAATGTAAATCATTATAATAGTATTCTCCATACTCGCTCCTGTGCAAGTTTATAGATTTCGTTTTTTCGTGAAAAATTTAGTTATATACAGTTTGTGGAAGGTTGTTGTGTTGAGAGGAAAAGGTTGCCTTGTTATCTTGGAGAGAAAAAATATCTTTTTTTGTATAAACGTCAACTAGAGCAAAATAAGCTTCAAAATTTCTTGAAAGCATCTTCCTGTAAAATAGATAACAATGATTTTGAAACAAAATACAGGAACTTTTTTGTGAGACAGAAATGTAAAAGTACACTTAAAAATTTAGGAACTGTTCACTCTTCTAGGTCTAAAGAAGAGATAAAGGAAGCATGTATTGTTAGGATATATATTCACTACATAAGAAGGCCTAAACCCAACTCCAAGAGAAGTATTTATGGGACATGCAAACTGAGTATTTCTTACATGTATACAAAAGTGTGGAAATGTTATCGGAAGAATTATCAGCGAAGGAACGTGTGTTGAACATATTTGTTTCTCACAATAAGGTTTAAAGCTACTCTGGAGAATCGGGACAAACATAATACCTGGCATGGTTGCATGATCGATTTTCGTAATGAGAGATGTAAAAACACAAAATGGCCTTCACTACATATCTTGAAATTAAAGGAACTTCCTTATTAGAAAAATGTTAATGCTCTCAGGAAGTTGTCATATTGTTTGTAGAACCCCAGTTACTAGAGTTTCGCTGATTACTCACTTGAACAAGGTGGTGGAAACACGAAGGGTTTGTTAACAAGAATCATCTGAACACGTGTTCTATACATGTTTCGAGGCTGAAGATCAATTCTTTGGTGGGGATGTTCCAGGCAGTTGTGGTACTGCTCGCGATCTTTAACTTTTCCTTGCATCCGCCGCCGGCTTGCTGGCGCTGAATAACAACCGGCAAATTATGCACTTTTTTCTCTTTATTCTTTTCTGTTTTTCTTCTTTTTCTTTTTTTTCTTATCCATGTTAACGAACGCACCTCCATTGTTATCCCGACAATGGTGGATAATGCATTGAGATTCACAGCCTTCCATCAGGGAGAAGATTGAAAAGAGCGATAGTGCATTAGCGCTCCTTTTGCCAGAAAGTTCACAAAACAGAGGTGGGAGGTAACAGCTCCATGTTTCAAGGGAAAAATATACATATATTTCTCTCCTTTTCATGATTTCATTTCTTCGTACCCGGGCCAAGCTGTGACCACAAAAGAATTATTAATTAGGACCGGACTCACGCTCAAAGATGCCCTTCATTGGGTTGTGTTTTTCTTCATTTTTAACGTTTCGTTTTGTAGTAAGGAATTGAAAGCATGTAGCGTTCAAATGCAATATATCCTATATGGATATTGTGATTGTACTCTCTTAGCGTTTTGTCCTGTTTATTTACGGTGCCTTGTCCAAACTTGGTTATATTTATTGCTCTTTATTTCTCATAGCTGAAGTTAGTTTTTGATAATTATCTTTAAAAGTACGTATTTTAATATGATCCCATTTTATGTCATTTATTATCATAACAAATGGAAAATGTCTGATATAACTAAAGATTAAAACTGAACGTCCCTTCATATAATCAAGACTAGAAAAGGCAGTCAGATATTGCAAAGCCTTGCTCAGGCTGTTAGCCTTGTTGCTCAGTCTACATCATTTACGTTTTCTTTCAAGAATAAAAGGTTGCAGTTAGCATAGTTATTCTTATACTTTACAGCAGATACATGGTTTCGTCTAGACATACCTCAGTTACATTAATATTCAAGAAGTGGTCCGCTGGTATAGTGCTTAGTGTCGTGGTATGCCACTCAGATTCATAGGTTCGCGTCTCCCCCAGGCCACTGAAAAATCACTGACTCTATTTACTGTATGGGGACTGTGGTAGGAGATTGAAGCCAATATCCTTTGGAAGCTTGACTTTCAAGTCAATGGCCTATGTTGGGTTGTTCCATGTGAATAGGTTTCATCTACTGACATAATGATAATTCTTGCATCTAAATACAGACTCGGATCCAAGGGTGAATTTAATCAACTTTTCTTGGAACATCGTGATTCTTTTGAAATGAAATTATCATTTGGGGCACCGAGCCAAAAAAAAACATAACGCACATGTATTAAATAATATAGTTAGGAATTGCTGTAAGTTACATTAACCTGGAGGTTTAATTAATTTTGCATGAGTGCGCTCCGAGTAATTTAATATCAAATAAAATTTCTGTGACGTTGGGAATGTAATAAGATTTAATAAGCGTAATCAGCTTAGTATTTGTAAAAGTATATTGGCGTAGTTTATGATTGCCGTAAAAGGAATAAACAGCTGTGAACCATCTAGCTATCCAAGACCAGCCGGCGTCAAGGTTTAAAACGATTTTCCTGATATTGAGAGAAATGAACTTTTCTCCCTGGATTTTGCTCTTTGAAATGTATACAAGTATATATATATATATATATATATATATATATATATATATATATATATATATATATATATATATAGTAGTTTTCTTATCCTTTCAAAGATTTTATCCCCTATAGCCCATCTATTTTGAAGTAATTTTATCCTGGGAATAACTTACCCCAGAGGTAATTTTATGTGATAACTCGTCCTACCGATTCTAATTAGGGTGAAAAACTCATCATGTTCACTCACGCTCACAAACAAGGCATATATATATATATATATATATATATATATATATATATATATATATATATATATATATATATATATATATCCTCCTTCTCCCGTTAGCAGGACTGTATTACGGCAATATTTTGAGATGACGCTGCTAGCCTTATGCCGTTCTTCCCAGATGTTGTGAACTACTGCAACAGTCAGCTAATTACCAGGTACATAATTCACACCTTTGGTCAACAGGACCACAGGTGGCTTTAACAGGCTCTTCAAAATCCAGTTCGTATTGGTCGGAAATCGACTCGGCTTTTCGTCCAGTTGACTTAATCATTCGTCACAGTGAGCAAGGAATATAGCGAACCGCAATCAGGAATAGCGTGTATGGTGGCACAATGTATAATTTACTAGTAGTGCTGTATATTTTCTATGTATATATTTGCGTAACTGGTAGGAGCTGCCATTTCCCGATGAAGGTATATGCATCCAAGGTCTAGAGACGAGGTCGGTCTGTGTCAAGATAGCTCTCATGGCACGATACTAAAGCTGAACACTGCTGACTTGTTGCACCATTCAAAAGTACGATTGATTACCGATTCAGTGATTCATGAGAGTTGTTACTCATCAAAATTTAAGATAAATATTGAAAATTGTATATGCTTGTCGAGTACTTACTAAGCAATATATGTCAATGACCAGCGTGTGTAAAGTCAGTATCTATTTTAGGGTAACTGATATTTGTTTCGTTTTATGGCTGAATAGTTATAGTATAATGATGCTGGTTCAAACAAGCAAAATAAAAGTGAAATGTGACAGTGGTGACTGGATTTAACCCAAAAATAAAATGTAGTTACTGTGCTGCAGATATTGTCAAAAACCAAGTAATGGATCGCATAGATTTTTTGCACCATGCAGACCTGCGATAGATTTCCTTTACAATGATATATAGTTTAATACTGCGTATTGAGGAAGCTTCTCGAAACGAGAACTATGGGGAGAGAAGGTCCTTATCTTACTGAGTAATTTAGATATTATATAGAGAGAGAGAATATTCCAGCCACGATATGTTTGTAATTTCGATATTGGTGCTCCATTCTGTAAAATAATGATTTCGGGGTGCGTTGGCATAATCGTCAGTTTAGTACACTAACTATTCTTCCGCTGCTAACAGTTTGTTTTTTACTACTGTGACCGATCCGCTTTCAAGGTTTGAGTTACATCTGACTTTCTTGATACGTGAAAGAACAGTTACTGAAATAGAATATATTAAAGTTCCAGTGGATTGTTATTTTATTCTAACTTCATACTTTTTCTTATTATGCATTTTTTTGGTGACATACAGCGTTCATTATATATATATATATATATATATATATGTATATATATATATATATATATATATATATATATATATATATCTTCTTCTTCTTCTTTTTCTTCTTCCCAGCTTTTTCCCATTTTTATATGGGGTCGCCGTTTCGGATGAGCCGTTTCCATCTATTTCTATCTTGCGCTTCTGCCTCATCAATTCCCTTCTCATGTAAATCTCCTCTCACACAGTCCTTCCATCTCTTTCTTGGTCTCCCTCTCTTTCTTCTTCCTTGCACCTCCACTCCCATAGTATGTCTCCCAGCGTGGTCCTCATCTCTCCTCAACAGGTGTCCATACCATCTCAGCCTCCCCTCCTGAGCACTTTCTTGATACTTCCACCACCTTAGTTGACCCCCTTATGTAGTCATTTCTGATCCTATCCACTCTTGTTACCCCAGACATCCACCTAAGCATTCTCATTTCTGCCACATCCATCTTCTTCTGCTCTGCTTTTCTCATGCTTGCTGTTTCCGTACCATACAGCATTGCTGTTCTTACCACCGTCTTGTGAAATTTTCCTTTTAACCTAAGCGGCACTCTTTTGTCACAAAGAACTCCCGAGGCCGCTCTCCAGTTGTTCCAGCCTGCCTGTACCCGATGTTTTACTTCTTCTTCCATACTTCCTCCAGCGTTAACAAAAGATCCCAAATACTTAAACTTATCAACTCTCCTTATTTGCTCTCCACCAAGCTGAATACTTTCTCTATCATCCCCCTCAGTGGTGGTACACATATATTCTGTCTTGGATCTACTTATTCTCTTATTCCTCTGTCCTCCAGTACTTGTCTCCATCTTTCCAATTTCACTTCCAGATCTTCCCTGCTCTCTGCACACAGAACAATATCATCCGCATACAATATGTTCCATGGTACTGTCTCCCTTACTTCCTCTATTATAACATCCATCACTATGTTAAAGATAAATGGGCTCAGAGCCGACCCCTGGTGTAATCCTACTCTCACCTCAAAACCTTCTGTCTCCCCAACACTGCTCCTCACTCTGGTAAATACATTCCGGTACATCTCTTGTATCAATCGCACATACTTCTCTGGCACCATCTTCTCCCTCAGGCTCCTCCATACCTCTTGTCTCGGGACTCTGTCATAAGCCTTTTCAAGGTCAATGAATACCATATGTAGGTCCCTTTGTCTTTCCCGAATTTCTCCATTATTTTGCCTCAGACAATATATATATATATATATATATATATATATATATATATATATATATATATATATATATATAGATATATATATATAATACTAGTCGGCGGAGCCTAGGGGCAGGCAACCGTAGGCCGTCATTGTTTGAACCGTAATATCATTGTTATTTTTCATCGTAGAAGAAAGGTAAGAGCGTATTTGGAATCCCCGTGAAAAGTCCTGCATGAATAATGTTTTATTTTTCTCTACAACTAATATTAAAGAAGTTAGCATGGCCGGATATCTGGCCGGATATTCTGATCAAAACAGTACCCGTTTAAAAAACCATTCCCTAATATCATCGTTATTTTTCATTGCAGAAAAAGGGTAAGAGAATATTTGGAATAATCATGAAAAGTTCTAGCAGAATAATGCTTTTCTTTTTTTTCTCTACGTATAATAATAAAGAAAATAGCAAAACGGCACCCAGCTAAAAACCATCCCCTATAAAATCTAGATATATGGTCCGACTTTGGCTCAGTTCGGTCCAGTAGTTTCGCTGCCTACACCGAACATACCCATATACATATATACATAAATAGTCCGACCGTCAGCTTCTTTATATATATTATATATATATATATTTATATATATATATATATATATATATATATATATATATATAGTATATATATAGTTTTTTAATATAATCATGTTAAATTGATAAACATTGACAACCGTATATCTACATCGCATGTTTACTTGGTCAGGTCATAATAATAAGTAAGAAACCATCAGTTCTTCCCACTTAAAATATAGAATTTTTATTTTCAAGTGAACTTTTATAAAAACTAATTTCGTTCGTTATAAAAGTTAGACAATGATATTTTCGCGTCAATTGTATCACTGGTTAAAAAAAAATGTAAGAAGCTGTGAATGTGAATGAGAATTGTACTCCATATGCTCTTAATTTGTAAACATGTGATGATAAATTAGTCCATTAGAATACCGAACTGCTCTCAGTTTAGTGATTTAGTGGCAATGAATATTATCCTGCAATATATCATACCGGTTACTGACGTATTTACACTGTCGGGCCTTTTGAGAATGCAGAAATACTTCCCATTAGAGTGTACTGCGCATGCATTCCTACTGGGCCCGAAGATTGGGAGAGACTTTTAATTCATATGAAACCACTTTTTTTTTCTATTTCCGTATTTGGTAATATCACATGCTTACTCTCATACCGAACCAGATGCCAAAGTCATCGGTAATTTTCAAGTAGATAATAGCTTCATATTTTCTAGGTGCTATCCTATCATAACACTAATCCCGAAGCAAATAATGACTGCATAATTTTTAGGGGATTTCCCTCTCCTTAACCCTTACGACTTTCCTCCTCCTGCATGATTAGCTCAAGCGTGCAGACCTGGAAATCCAGAATAGATAACATCCGTCTTGGCAAGGTGCTACCTGCGCTTCTTAAGTTTGTCGTCAAAATGCCGGGAATGTTTTAATACTTGCTCTAATTGCTGTTCGCCTTTATCCCGGATGCTCTCTCTCTCTCTCTCTCTCTCTCTCGGGATTCCCTTTGGTACTGATGTACACAGCGTCACTAGTTAGTATGTGTAACTGGGACCCACTGGACTTTTTGACTGTCATGGTTTGACGTCATTGATTTACTGGATGTAGTGCGCCGAGGTCTTTTTCGTTAGTCATGCGGGGAAACACGGGTATGTGAATTTGCATTGGTGACCAATGTATAATGTTGAAATTGGACAAGTTTTGTCAGTGAAAGTAGTTCCAAGCTACACCGCATCCATAAAATAGTTTTCGAACCAAAAATCTTTCTTTATTTGATTATACTTGGAAGATGATTTACGTAAATCCTCATGCAAAACGGTAAGGGAAGACATTCGTCATTCTTCTATCTACAAACATTTTTTACAATTTTTTTATGATGTAAATCCTGACAAGTCTTTTCCCAGGTTGCTGAGCGAATCTCTTAGCTGTTACTGTATCCGAGATGCAGACGATCATACAATTAGGAAATGCAGATTTTACGGTTCTTCGCTAAGCATCTCTCTCTCTCTCTCTCTCTCTCATCTCTCTCTCTCTCTCTCTCTCTCTCTCTCTCTCTCTGTATCTGCATGTTATATATATATATATATATATATATATATATATATATATATATATATATATATATATATATATATATATATATATATATATATATATATATATATATATATATATATATATATATATATAGCCAAGGCCACAGGAAAAATTAAAGAAGGAGTACCTCCTGTGGCCTTGGGTAAATACATTGTCACGCGCTATTTAGTGACATATAAGCATATATATATATACTCACACACACACCTCCAGTTACCACGCGACATTTTTACGAAATCCTTTAGTGTTTTTCTTTCCAATGTCCCTCTGTTCAGTTCCATTTTTCATTGCGTATAATAAGCTGAAGCCTTTCCCTGTGTATCAGAAGTCCTCCTGCACCACTGATAAACTAATACAGAGTAATGACATAGCATTTAGCTATAAAGTAGAATATTTGTATGTGCCGTATATGCTTTTCCATTTTATCGAATGCATTATTCAAAGATATAGCTGAAATTTGATCCCAAAGCAGTGACAAAAATTTATATATATATATATATATATATATATATATATATATATATATATATATATATATATATATATATTATGTGTGTGTGTGTGTGTGTGTCTATCTTGGTCATGATATTTTCAGAATTAAGGCTGGCTTCTCATTATGATGTATATTTGCTTGTTGATTATTTAATATTCACATTCATCCATTCATTGTGGTTTATTTGACCCTTGATAAATCTATTTCTATCCTTGCTTTACTACTGTTCATTGTTAGCAAACTGTCATATCTCTGCACATTTAAAGAGCTGCTCTACCATTTAGAAGAGCCGGCCTCCCTGGAAGGAAAGGCATGTGCATGTTTCCACAATCCTTGCTTTGTTTGCAGCCTCCATCCGTCTTCTTTGGACGGGACGAGATAAAACAAATAAACAATGATTTTATTTTGCGTTCGTTGTTTTGTTTGAAATTATCATGCAGGCTGGAGTCACTAGGGCTTTCCATGATACAAAAGAAAATGAGAAAAGAAAATTTCCATTCAAGATCTTCCTTTAAATTTGCAAACAAAGCAACGAGCAAATAAACAGGATGACCTCGATGACGTCACCTTCAAGAACAAGTACCCGTCTAGTGGAGAGATGACCAGGAGCTTACCCGTCTCAATATGCAAAGATCTTTTCCTGATTGTCGGTGCATCTGAAGATGGCACACGTCTCCCCCTCCCCAGCCTCACGCCCACTCTGCCCCGACCCCGTCCCTAACGGCATTCTTTGCTCGTCCTTCTGTAGAGCACCTGTCGCAGAAAAATGTGAAAGTAAAAGGCATACGGTAACAAGGTTATATTTGCATATTATATAGATGCTTCTGTGTTTCTTTTGGTAACTGTGCGTGCTATGTATTCATGTTATATTTAGAATAAAAATTATGATTATCAAATGGTATTTGCTCTTTTTTTTCTAGTATGTTTGCAGTGAAATTTAAAGATAATTAAAGCTTGGTAACAGTCGTTGTTGCAACTGACTGTTGTTTTAATGTATCTTATTTTTGGCTTCTGTTAAATTACATTACAGATTCATAATCATCAAACAATGATAATTTGCTTTAATAAATATTCTAAAGCATTCATAAGACTAAAATTCTCAGTGGTTGCGAGCTTCTTCAGCACTGTACTGACAGTATAGTGTGGTAAAATAAGACAGGGTGAATGAAACTAAATTTGAATGGCTCATTCCTCAGATTTCTTATTAAGAATTATATGAGGATTTTGTGTTTGGGAATTTCAACTCGCTTCAAGTAATTATCCATGAGAGTAATAACTTTGCTAAGGAGTAAAGTCTCTCTCTCTCTCTCTCTCTCTCTCTCTCTCTCTCTCTCATCTATATATATATATATTATATATATATGTGTGTGTGTGTGTGTGTGTGTGTATGTATGTATATATATTTATATATATATATATATATATATATATATATATATATATATATATATATATATATATATATATATTTATATATATATACATATGTGTATAACAGAATCACGAAAGTTAGGAACGTGATAAATCCATAAATAACGTTCGTCTGCTAAGTAAAGGACGTTTGAACGTCGAAAGATCTTGCGGATACTCCATTGTTTATTTTTCCTCGTGGCATATACCCTTTATTTACATACATATGTGTATATGTGATTATAGATAAAACATCATATATATATATATATATATATATATATATATATATATATATATATATATATATATATATATATATGAGATATAGATTAGAAAGATAGAGAGAGAGAGAGAGAGAGAGAGAGAGAGAGAGAGAGAGAGAGAGAGAGAGAGAGAGAGAGAGAAAAAAAAAAACTTTATTATTTAGCTCAAAAATTGCCATCATGGATACTTACTTAAAGTAAGTTGAAACTCCCAAGCACAAAATCTTCAAACAATTTTGGAATAAGAAAAAAAGCACTCTATCCCTTGAAACCTGAGGAATGCGTCATTCAAATTTATTTTCATTCACCATGCTTTATTTTACCATTTGATACTATCGGTTCTGAAAAAGCTTGCTTTCACTGAGAATTTTATTTTTATGAAACCTTGGAATATTGATTAAAACAAATTATCGTTATTTGATATTAGGAATCTGAAGTGTAATATATACGTATATATATATATATATTGCATATATTTTCTCATATAAATCTAAGTAAAACCGTATCATGAAGGAAAATTGTAATTCTTAAAAAATTTACACTAATGTTAATCGCACGCAAAATATGTATTTAGAATGAAAAATAATTTTTTTTTCTGGGGCAAAAGCCATTGTGATCATGGAGCTTAGGTATTTTTATTGTATTAACACCTATTAGAGAATTTCGACAGATTCTGATTTTCGTAAGGGCTTTATGTTGCGCTTCTTTAATGAACTAGTTAATTACATCTCTTTATTTTCATTAATAATTTGAATAATTTTCGTATCATCTCTTTCTTCCCGCATGCCAGAGTTTTTTTTTTTTTTTTTTTTTTTTTTTTTTTTTTTTTTTTTTTTTTTTTGGTAGGGTTGGTTTGGGTTACAGGTTGGGCTCATGACCTGTCCCTCACATACGTGCGATCTTCAGCACCACTAACTCCACTTATAAGGGACGAATCAATACCACATTAACGCTCACGCCAGCCGGGTGAGGTCATGAAGGGTCAGGCTATCTGACCTGGATGCCAAAGGCTTGATTTCAGCCAAACTCGTATATGACCGCCTGATACGGAACACTGAAAAGAGAAGAAATTGTATTTGGAATAGCGATTTTATGCTGCCCAAAAGGTCTCTGAGGAGTGTTGCGTATATAGTGCAAGAAATACGAATACAAAACAGGTAAGGGCTTTGAATTACGTCTGCTAGATGTAACGACTTTCTCCTCAATCATTTTCGTACAGTTTAATTTGGGAAATATTTAGACCCGTAGAATTACGATTTTTTTCTTGATGTACAGTTCCAAGTGAAAGTTCTTTCAGGTTTTATGGTCACTGGTATAATTGGTAGGAACTCAGGCTCCTTATTTTTTCTTGTCTATCTTCTAAGCAATATTCGCTTGATTGTTATGCGATATTTTCATCCCTTCTTGACTTCAGTCTTTCCGTTTTTCTTCCTGTAGGTATCGAGAGAGCATTTATTGATCTTATGAAATTTTGATGAAACTTAATTTCTTGAAAATAGCAAAAATGTGTGATTCGGAGAACTGACTGTAATCTTTGAAATAAATTTTTCAAAACTTTTGTCATAGGTGAAATTTTTCGCTAGTAACCATCGATGGGATGGGGGCATTTACCGAAGTTTTTGATATCAAAGATTAAAAATAAACAAAATTAACGATGCAGTGATATAGAATTGATGTTGGGATTTGCAGGATATTGCAACAAAGTAATATTAGATTTTACCACTGGAACTTGTAAATAAATACAAGCAAAGAAAGTAGCCGATTATACTGAGATGCTGCGAAGCCTTTTCCCCTCTTTATATTTTGATACTTAGCCCTCTGGTGATTTTAGAATTTAGAAGCTATAGGTCTGAATGCCTGTTCAGGGAGCTTCTGGACCTTCCTCGTGTAGATGTTCTTAGGCATTTAACCAGAACACCTGTGTAGCTTACTTTCAGTGTTGAGGAATGGATATCCTCTCACGTCCAAAAGAATATTATGCAAGCAATTTGTGTGTTTACATTTTAACAAAAGATTTTGGTGGCTCTTAACCCATGTCTTTTCATTTAATTTATTTTTCTATTAACCCAAAAACTGGAGACGAATTTCTCATCGGCAAGCGGATATTATTCGCTACGGAAGTATCATGTAATTAATACTGACGCTGGCTTTTGCAAAGGTATTTTCAAATATAAATTATAACTCAATTTATTTTGGGTGTTTTAACCCTCTGCGATACTTGATTTAAATATGGTATACTACAACTGTTCATAGTACTAAAATTTTGAAATGATATAAACGCAAACGGGAAAAGTATATGAAAAATATACAGTCATTAACGCATTATAATTATAATAATATCACCGACTCTTTGATATATCTTTGTACTTTATTGGGCTGTTAACCTTTGATCGCACCGAGAATTTCATTGCAAATTAAAGAGTTCTTTACCTCTTCCTACGGACTGCAAAGTCGACACTTTTAACCTGACCATTGTCCACTATCCACTGTTGCCCTTTCTGATTTTAGACCGAATGGAGGAAAAGTTTGACTCAGAATATACGTTTCTCCTCAAAATCAATTTCTTACTAAAGATATTTAGCGCATCATTCATGCGAATTGTTCTCTCTCTCTCTCTCTCTCTCTCTCTCTCTCTCTCTCTCACACACACACACACACAAACAGGGAATTTCACCGGTGCTGGAGATGAAAGAAGTTCTCTATAAACCCCCTCTATATCATCCTCCACCGAAGGACGCGATCCCCAGAGTCTGCCTTTGTGGTGGCATGCTTTTACAACCTTTACAAACACCCATAAAGTCTGTTCGCTCGATGCCATTACCGTCATATAGCCTTTGGTGACGCCATCATATACGACCCATTCAGTAGAAAGGAAAAAATTAGACCCAGCGGTTTTAGGTATGATCTCATTTATCCCGGTTCTTCAGCTTAGTTTATTTGTGTATTCCATTGTTCTTTTTTATTCGCTTGAAAAGTAAGTTAAGATATATGAGCTTCTAATTTGAGGAAATTATAAAAGAATTAAATTGTTTTATTTCGAAGGTTTTTCAGGATTCGTTTGCCTGAGTCGAGAGTTGGGGCTTTTTAGTTTCACCTGTGTCTCCTCGTGTAAATTACTACTCTCTCTCTCTCTCTCTCTCTCTCTCTCTCTCTCTCTCTCTACACACACACACACACACACACACACATATATATATATATAATATATATATATATATATATATTATATATATATATATATATATTATATATACATATATATATATATATATATATATATATATATATATATATATATATATATATATATATATATAATATATATGCGTATGTCTGTGTGGATATTGTATAATCTAAAATCTACTGGTCAAGAAGTTGAAGGTCATTGTTGTATATATTTAAAAATTCAACTGTATGACTTTATTCTCAAGGTTCTCAGTGTGTCTTTTAGAATAAGGTTGCTAGTCCAATGCTCTTCTTTATCCTTGATGCGATCCACAAAATTCACCCCATTTCCAAGTAAATACGAATTCTTTGTCAGGTCTTTGGGGCCACAATATGAATTACAGAGATTAGATAAAGAATTCCCGCTGGCTCGGAAATCGAACCCGGGTTCATTTAGCTTCTAAGGGCGGACTGGGCTTAGGTGCTGGACGACGAGTACACACGCATATTATATATATATATATATATATATATATATATATATATATATATATATATATATATATATATATATATATATATATATATTATATATATATATATATATATATATATATATATGTATGTATATGTATATAGATATAGTATATATATATATATATATATATATATATATATATATATATATATATATATATTATATATATGTGTGTGTGTGTGTGTGTGTGTGCATATATATATATATATATATATATATATATATATATATATATATAATATATATATGAATGTACATACGTACGCATTAATCTATGTGCGTTAGCTCGATGGTAGAGCATCCGGCTCTCATTTGGAAGATCCTAGGTTCGATGACCCCAAGTTTGCAAAGTTCTGTAAGTCCTGTTATGCCCCCATCGACCTAACTGAAAATTCGGTATACGTATACTTGGAAAGTAGATGAAGGTTGTGGATCGCATCAAGGGTAAAGAGGGGTATAAGACTAACAACAGTTCACGGATAGCAGCCCTAATTGGAAATCAAAGTAACTAGTTTATCCTGTCAAATCTTCCATTTCTATGAACACAAAATAGGTGACGATATGAATTTTTTTTTGCGAATAGTTTTCATTCTAGATTCAGCAGTTTGCAATGGAAATTTATCGGGATTACCGTCTTACTTCTCCTTGGGTAAGTGCTTAGTGGTAAAAGGAAATAGTCAACCATTCATGTAATACAAAATTTCGTGACCATTACTACAATATTAGAGACTGAATTTCATAGTTAAGTTTTGGGTAAAATCAAGGAATTCAATTTAGATCCCAGTTATGTATAGGCTGTATCGCATTTACTGATATTTTACATTTTCAGTATTATAACCATTAGCTTTCTATTTTATATGATACGGGTGTATTTTCTCTGTTTCCTTATGTTTGTAATTGCTCATAACAGTTTCACTTTACTAAGCCCGGGTAACTTTTCGTCAGTGGTTTGGATTTCACCTTTATACTAATCATTCTTGTTTTTCTGGTACATAAACTAATTTTCTAAGCTTTGGTAGATAGTGCCCATATAACCGACTGGGGCTAACGAAGGAAGCTATGAGTTAACTTTAATAGTCATGGCAGTTATGTACTTTTGTATTTGTGTGCCAGAATATTCCAGCCTCATTCTCTCGACTCTTAGGTTTAGAATCTCATTTTCGTGAGTCAAAGTAATTTCACCCCAAATTTCCAGACTTATGCTTTCTCTCTCTCTCTCTCTCTCTCTCTCTCTCTCTCTCTCTCTCTCTCTCTCTCTCTCTCTCTCGTGTAAATTCATAATTCCAAAACAGAATAATTTAGTGTAAGCCATAATAGTTTAACCTTAGATATATGGAGTTTTAATTATGTAAGCTCATATTTTTACATCCTAATTATTGTTTAGACGAATATTAGTGAGACGTAGATCTTAAGCTCCCATATTATATGTTTAAGCTTTTATATTTGCAAAGTTAACTTCTAATATGCGAAATTGATGCCAAAATAATAGTTCATCAGTGTAGGAAGATATATTTTAATTGTCTTTTCGAATTAACATGAAAATGTTGTTTGACTGTTAGAAGATTAATTGACTTCACAGTGAATTTAACTGAAATGTAGTTTTTTTCTCCTCTGCGAAGCTTTTCTTTGTCTAATACTAAGTGATTAAGTGCATTCCTCCTGTCAGCAATAATTTGTTAAAACAGTTGAAGAAAATGAAGCGAGATGTTTTTTAAAACCTGTATCACGACCATGGTCATAACTTGATTGCGTTTTGGACTGCGGATAATTTTAATTACCGAAAGAAAACGTTAATTAAATTCTTTTCTTATATCTTTATCGTAAAATCTGGGGTCCTAATTAAAGTTAAGCTTAATGAGATCTTTTGTGAACATTCAGTATGAACTTGATTATATGTAAGTGAGAAAGAATTCAATCTTTCATTATTTTTATAGATGCAGAACCGCAAAATGTCATAGGTCATTATATATATACTCGGAGTCGCGTGCAGACGGCGCGAGTATTGTATTTTACTTATACCCCCTTATTAATTAGCAAAAATGAAAGGGAGGTTTTTCAGCAGATTTTTTTTTTTTTTTTTTTTTTTACGGATGATTTTTCCTTGAAGACACTTTGGACTTTTATACTTGTAGATGTTATACTGATGTTATGAACTTTTTTTAGGTAGAAACTTTGACGTTATTGGAACTAAATTAAAATTTCATCTCTTTGGATTGCCATATGTAAAATTCTTATACTGAAGCTTTTTGGACTTTAATTGAAGGTTAATTTAAAACTGTCATTTAAAATTAACATTGTTAAATTCGTAATGTTTTCATTTTAACACCAATGGAATTTACTGCTTATCTTTTGTGTTTTCAGGAAATTATTATTCGAAATCATCCAGTCAGTCCGATAATAAAATTGGAATGAGAGATGACCCACTCACTATCTAGTCTTTTTCAAACTCTTCTGTCAATTTCATCCATTTCGCAGAAATCTCTCCAATTGATGGAATTATCAGAAAAACAGCGACTTTTTTCATTTCCTTCCCTGTATCGATACAGGTCTCGATCCCTCGCCTTTCACGCACACATAAACATACACACCTCTGCAGTAATTCGTATTTTACCATTTTCGGAGGGGCGCGCCTGCTACCCACGGAGGGAGGAGCCTCCGCCGAGTGTCTAGTGCAGGTTTGTCACGGCCAGCAAACAATGCCGGTCCAATATCTCGCGAGCGGAGATGGAGAAAATTGATTCCTCGGCCGACGTCAGGTGTTTGCAAATCCCGGAAAGGAGAGCGGCAAATTGGTTTTGCTGGTGGGGGATTTCTGGAGAGGTGGGGGAAGGCGACTGCGATAGAGAGAGTGAGAGAAGGACTGTAAACGGTGCGGGGGAATATATAGCTGGAGGAGAGAGAGAGAGAGAGAGAGAGAGAGAGAGAGAGAGAGAGAGAGAGAGAGAGAGTTTATAAGGGTGTGTGGAGAAATAGCTTTAGATAGAGACAGAGAGAAAATGGTATTTCAGAGAGAGAGGAATGGAGAAAATACACGAAATTTGGAAAAAAGAAAGACTCTCCAATCTTTCTTTGTTGGGTGTTAGAAACCAATTCGTTGACTGACCAAATATCAAATAGCACTGAGGTGCAAAACTTAGTTTCGGCGAGAAACTGGAAATGTCAGACGTATCTTTTCTTAATCTAAGCCGTGACACACCATTTTTTCTGTTAACTTTTGATGCCTGTTAGTTTTACTAATAGTACTAAAATGCTCTAGTTTCATATTAAAGAACACTTACAAAATCAGTTACAAATATTCTTGTGATTCGGTTTAAATCTCAGAGACTTAACTCGTTTGCTATAATTTTGTGCATTCCACTATTATTATTATTATTATTATTATTATTATTATTATTATTATTATTATTATTATTATTATTATTATTATTATTATTATTATTATTATTATTATTATTATTATATTGTCAGTAGATAACTACTCCCACCATGAAATTATATGGTTCTTTAACGTGATTCGTTTTTAAACAACGAAGAGATTAGTTATTATTTACGCCAGTCTCTGTGTGTATACTGTATTTTTTCAGGCCGATAGAGACTAAAAACAGACCTAGTCTTACAGACAAATTTTTTAGTGTATTTGCTATAGCTTATAATAAATACCTGAACGATCCGTATATGTACATATTGTAATTACGGACTTTATGAATTTGAAAATGAACCTTTATAGTTGGGAAAAGGTTGATATTGGTAACCATCTTGAAGTACGAAAAAGTATTTCGTTATTGTGATATTTTTGTATGTGAGCTTTTTGTATTCTTTGTACATGAAGAATTATAATTTTTTTGCGTATTTGTCTTGCTATTTTTGATAATTTTATTCTGCTGATATTGAATTGTTCATTTTATAATTGTTAATTTTCATCGTGTTTTTTTTAAGAATACGTACTACTGTTATGAATAATAATAATAATAATAAAAATAATAATATTAATAATAATAATAATAATAATAAGATGTGGCGCCGTGGAGGAGTGGGTTAGGTCGTCAATAGACTTAAGTCAAGTTAAGCAACATTGGGGCTGGTCGTCGTTGGATGGGTGACCGCTCTCCTCGGCGTTTGATTATCCTTGGGAAAGGATCTTTACCATAATTTCCTCAGTCTACTCAGCTGTAAATGAGTACCTATCCCTGATGGGGTAGGGGGGGTGTCCAGCTATGGGTTAAATAGCAAAGCTCAGCAATGATGGAAAGAAATGAAGGAATAAACGACAACGACGTAAATGGAACCTCTGGCAACAGAGGAGCCTCGTCCGGCAACAGTATTCAACCCAATTGTAGGGAAGACGGTCAGGTACTTGGAGGTCGTCATCCAGCAACTGATCACCACAACGACAGTAATCAACAGCCTGAGATTGGAGCTACAGAGGCAAAAAGGAAGAAATGGACAAGAGAAGAAAATAAGGATATGGAGATGCTACATCAGAAGCAACCCGACGGAGAGAGGATATAGAAGAAGATTGGTCAACATCTGGAATGAGAGGAAAATAACACCCCCCCAAACAGAGCAGAGGCTGGCAGACCAAGTAAGGAACATAAAGAAAAAGAACTGGCTCAACAGAAAGAGAAGAACTGGAAAGGGAAATGTCACACGACAACGAATTACACGAAGACGAACTGAGAGACGATTGCCACAGAAGACGACAGGGAGGATGAGGTATCAAACAACGACACACGAAGAAACACCACCGAAGTAACAGAGAGGACGGAATGGGTAGAAAAGATTAGACAATGGATGGAGCCAGATACAGAGAGAACAAAGATCCCCTCCATGAAAGCCTACAACACCAAGAAATTAAGGGAGAAAACAAGTGAGGTCAATGAAATAATGGGCCTAATACACACCACCAGCATCACAGAAACAAATAACTTGACATATGCAGGAGCAAGATTAGTAGCAGAACTGATGGGGATTCAAACACCAACACCACCGTCACAACCAACCCAACAGAAACCAAAACAGCAACCTCCTTGGAAAAGGCACCTGGAAAAGCAAATCATGGTGATGAGATCTGACTTGAGTAAACTGAAAGAGATGGCAGGAAAAAGGCTAAGAAGCAAGAAAACAAGGGAGGAACTCAATGAGAAATACAAAGTACAAGAGAGGGGACTAAACAACACAATAGAAGATGTAAAACAGAGGCTTAAGGCCAAAGCACACAAGATCCAACGGTACATGAACAGGAATAAGGGATACCAACAGAACAAACTATTCGGAACAAACCAGAAAAGACTATACAGCCAACTAAGAGGGGAAGACAACCACCCAGAAATTCCTGAAGCCGAACCAAGTAAGAGACTCTGGGAAAACATATGGAGCAATCCGGTATCACACAACAAACATGCAACATGGCTCCAGGAAGTCAAGGAAGAAGAAACAGGGAGAATAAAACAAAGATTCACAGAGATCACGACAGACACAGTCAGACACCAACTAAAGAAAATGCCAAACTGGAAAGCCCCAGGTCCCGATGAAGTCCATGGATACTGGCTCAAAAACTTCAAGGCCCTACACCCACGAATAGCAGAACAACTCCAGCATTGTATCTCCAATCACCAAGCACCCAAATGGATGACCACAGGAAGAACATCCTTAGTACAAAAAGACGAGAGTAAGGGAAATATAGCCAGTAACTACAGGCCTATCACCTGCCTACCAATAATGTGGAAGTTACTAACAGGCTATACAACTACCTAGAGGAGACAAACACCATCCCCCACCAACAGAAAGGCTGTTAAAGTTATGACCAAGTGTAGGGGCACAAAAGACCAGCTCCTGATAGACAAAATGGTAATGAAGAACAGTAGGAGAAGGAAAACCAACCTAAGCATGGCATGGATAGACTATAAGAAAGCCTTCGACATGATACACACATGGCTAATAGAATGCCTGAAATATATGGGGCAGAGGAAAAATACCATCAGCTTCCTCAAAAATACAATGCGCAACTGAATACAATACTTACAAGCTCTGGAATAAGACTAGCAGAGGTTAATATCAGGAGAGGGATCTTCCAGGGCGACTCACTGTCCCCACTACTCTTCGTAGTAGCCATGATTCCCATGACAAAAGTACTACAGAAGATGGATGCCGGGTACCAACTCAAGAAAAGAGGCAACAAAATCAACCATCTGAATGTTCATGGACGACATCAAGCTGTATGGTAAGAGCATCAAGGAAATAGATACCCTAATCCAGACTGTAAGGATTGTATCTGGGGACATCAGATGGAGTTTGGAATAGAAAAATGCGCCTTAGTCAACATACAAAAAGGCAAAAGTAACGAGAACTGAAGGGATAAAGCTACCAGATGGGAGCAACATCAAACACATAGATGAGACAGGATACAAATACCTGGGAATAATGGAAGGAGGAGATATAAAACACCAAGAGCTGAAGGACACGATCAGGAAAGAATATATGCAGAGACTCAAGGCGATACTCAAGTCAAAACTCACGCTGGCAATATGATAAAAGCCATAAACACATGGGCAGTGCCAGTAATCAGATACAGCGCAGGAATAGTGGAATGGACGAAGGCAGAACTCCGTAGCATAGATCAGAAAACCAGGAAACAAATGACAATACACAAAGCACTACACCCAAGAGCAAATACGGACAGACTATACATAACACGAAAGGAAGGAGGAGAGGACTACTAAGTATAGAGGACTGTGCAACATCGAAAACAGAGCACTGGGGCAATATCTGAAAACCAGTGAAGACGAGTGGCCTAAAGAGTGCATGGGAAGAAGGACTAATAAAAGTAGACGAAGACCCAGAAATATACAGAGACAGGAGAAAGACAGAAAGAACAGAGGACTGGCACAACAAACCAATGCACGGACAATACATGAGACAGACTAAAGAAACTAGCCAGCGATGACAATTGGCAATGGCTACAGAGGGGAGAGCTAAAGAAGGAAACTGAGGAATGATAACAGCGGCACAAGATCAGGCCCTAAGAACCAGATATGTTCAAAGTACGATAGACGGAAATAACATCTCTCCCATATGTAGGAAGTGCAATACGAAAAATGAAACCATAAACCACATAGCAAGTGAATGCCCGGCACTTGCACAGAACCAGTACAAAAAGAGGCATGATTCAGTGGCAAAAAGCCCTCCACTGGAGCCTGTGCAAGAAACATCAGCTACCTTGCAGTAATAAGTGGTACGAGCACCAACCTGAAGGAGTGATAGAAAACGATCAGGCAAAGATCCTCTGGGACTATGGTATCAGAACGGATAGGGTGATACGTGCAACAGACCAGACGTGACGTGATTGACAAAGTCAAGAAGAAAGTATCACTCATTGATGTCGCAATACCATGGGACACCAGAGTTAGAGAAAGAGAGGGAAAAAATGGATAAGTATCAAGATCTGAAAATAGAAATAAGAAGGATATGGGATATGCCAGTGGAAATCATACCCATAATCATAGGAGCACTAGGCACGATCCCAAGATCCCTGAAAAGGAATCTAGAAAAACTAGACGCTGAAGTAGCTCCAGGACTCATGCAGAGAGTGTGATCCTAGAAACGGCACACATAGTAAGAAAAGTGATGGACTCCTAAGGAGGCAGGATGCAACCCGGAACCCCACGCTATAAATACCACCCAGTCGAATTGGAGGACTGTGATAGAGCAAAAAAAAAAAAAAAAAAAAAAAAAATATATAATAATAATAATAATAATTAACAAGTTTTAATATACTCATCTATATATATAGATATATATATATTATATATATATATATATATATATAGTTAATGGTGTGTGTTTTAATAGTGTTTCCCACTATACCTTAACTAGGATAAACCAGCTATACAAGGTGAAAAGGCAGAGAACATCGAGAGACAGGAATTTGTACTTGTTTGACGCGAGGGATGCCGTCGGTCTTTTTCTTGTATTTCATTGCCAAACGTCAACAAGTATCCAAAGAAGGTATGGGGCTATCATGATGGCTGGTTGAAAAAGGAGGAGCAACGGTGTGAACTTTTATGTGCGTATGTGTGTTTGTCTCGTGAGGTTTTGCATGTGTGCGTGTTTGTAGATGCAGTGTCACTTCAGCTTGTGTTTGCCTCGCAGGTAATGAGTCTAATCTCACAGTTCATATTTGCACCCCCATTTGCTCTCCAACACCTCGGCTGACTTTGATGGCCCGATGGCGACACGCCCAAAGCTTTGCTTGTCCTCTCCGTCTTGTCACTTTCTCTTCTTCTTCTTCTTCTTTCTTCTTCTTCTTCTTCTTCTTCTCCTCCTCTTATTCTTCTTGATTCTGTTCTTCTTGTTGTTGTTGTTGTTCTTCTTCTCCTGGTGAAACTTACAATCCCAAATTGGACAAACTTTCAGAGGGTTCTTATACATGTCCGACTAGTGTGAGCAGCTCTCATTGTTTGTCGGTACCTTTGGACTTGAGGTGTTATCTGGTAACGGGCCTTTATGTGCTGTTAAATAGCAATAGCAAGCGTGTTTGTCTCTGATTTTTTTTCTTTTAAGGGTAATATTGTTTTTAATTTTATTTAAAAAAATTTTCGCAAGTATTTTTGTACATATAAATTAACGATTTACTACAGATTATTTCTAGCCATTGAAAATAAGGATCAGGCCGTTCCTTGCATGGTTTCCATGGTTAACAAAGCATATGGAATACTTACATAAAACTGTAATTAATGTATGAGTCACCGTCAACACATGAATATCAGTCAGGATTATTTACCGTGTCGCCAGGTAAATTGTGCGTTCAAACGTTAGAGCTGAAAATTTGCTTCTGGATCAAATGGTAATCCGGGTGTAGGTTTAGACCTCCGAAATCAGCCCTGTGAATTAACACAGTAATTTACTAGCGTACCTATCATTAAGGTTTTGAATTTCAGTTCATTGTAACAAAAATCATAAGGATACTTAGAATGTAATGCAATAACTGAACGCAGCAATACAAGACGAAAAATATCCAAAATGGAAAGATTTGAAACCCTCTGCTATTTGACGAGAAGTGTCTTCGTGTCCGCATGTTTCCAAATGAAAGTTGATGGACTCGATTAAAATCATCCTAGAGATGTACTTCCCCCTACCACCTTCCCCTCCATCCATCCTCCGCCTCCTCCTACTCCTCCTCCTCCTCCTCCTCCTCCTCCTCCTCTTGCCCCACTCCTCTTACCTCTTTGCGTGTAGAAGGTGCCAGTTTTTGCGGCGAATGAATTAGCTGATTTGCTGGAGGTGCTTGTTGACATGGTGGGCGAATTTAATTTCTATTTGGATGGGATCTGCACACTAGCCTTTTAATTAAATTAATGAGTGAGGAACTATGCAAGTTTAGATGTGTTAGACGTAGTAGACAGCGATATTACAGAGTTATGCTAAGACGAGGGTGAAATGGATGTGGGAACCAGTTTATCTTTCAGAACTGAAAGTTACGGGTCAGAGATTAAATTTAAGACTCTCCTTTATTCTGTCTTTATTCATTTTATTCATCTTGAGTCTTCGGCGTGCTTAGTAATCTGCATGTACGCTGAATGAAATGTTGCATCGCGGAAGAGAAAACTATAATAAGACTTAAGAGTTTTGGCAGGGTTAGTTAGAAGGCCATGTTAATTCGGCTAAATGAGTCTGCGCAGTGATACAAATATAATCCTGTTTGCTTGAAATTAAATCTTCCCTGTAAAGGGAGAGGACCTGTTATCTCTCCTTGGTCAGTTGGAATAGACGAGATTTTCTAGAAAATCTATCATAGAAATGGTTTAGTGACGAATAAACGATATTATTCCTCTCCCTCCTCCCCTTTTGAGAGAGAGAGAGAGAGAGAGAGAGAGAGAGAGAGAGAGCGCTGTTGTACATGCATTCTTCCATGCAACTTAGGTGTCATTGAGCTTGTAAGAAGAATGGGCCCGTGACAGGTAAACACCAGGGAATATTCTTAATTGGCAGTCAACAGGTGCAGAACTGACGTGGGAGTGTTGATTCTTTCTCCCCTGACGGAATGTAACAAAATGCATCGGTTGTTCTTGGGCGGTAACGCATCGCTGCCTTCCTCCCTTTGCTCGCTCCGGCTTTAAAGTGGAAAAAAAAAAAAAAAAAAAAAAAAAAAAAAAAAAAAGGGTCCCTCAACCCCCCCCCCCCCCCCCCCCCCCCCCCCCCCCCCCCCCCCCCCCCCCCCCCCCCCCCCCCCCCCCCCCCCCCCCAACCCCGTCGTACAACGCGGATTTTACCGAGTGACATGAAAAACGCGTTTTTTATTCAGTTCACTTTTGTGAGGTTTTGAATCGAAAATGATTAAGGTTGGGTACTTTCTGTTCTCTAATGGGAAGAGGTTGTCCTTCTTCACTGGTTATTGTCCCTCTTGTTAAGAACTCAGTATTGTCTTTTCTATGGAAGATATTATTATTATTATTATTATTAGTAGTAGTAGTAGTAGTAGTAGTAGTAGTATTATTATTATTATTATTATTATTATTATTATTGTTGTTTTTTTATGATGGTGGTGGTTTCTGCTGCCGTTGGTGGTCGGCTATTGAGTGCAATTAATAGAACATTGGAATCCTTTTAAGGTCCTATGATCCTTAAGTAGGATTATTTATGACACGGATATCCCAGTATAAACTAACAAACTTAAATTTGAGACGAGGAGCACAACTCGTTTTCCTACTCTTTGCATATTAGTATTCAATTCTTGCAGGGCTTAAATAACCTTGGTCTGGATTGTTTGCATTCAATTGTATAGTCTGCTTTTAACTGACATCCTGCGTTGATTGCCTAATGAACCGTGCGCAGGTGTGTGTTACTTACTATAAAGGCTTCATGCTCGATTGGACGGAATAGGCCCCTCTCACCTGTCCTCTTCCGACTCATCTCATTTGAGCCGTGTATACCTGGCCGATGCGATATTAAGCGATGGCGTATAAATACCAAGTACGTTTGAGTCATTAGCGAATACAAATGCAAGTGTCATTGAACATTCTCATTCCCCAGGACACTCCCTCTGATCCCCGACTCCCAACGGGCCTCCTCACCTTACCCCTGGCTCTGTTGTTGCTGGCTGATAGCGCTGTTTTTCTTTTTTTCCTCTCTCTCTCTCTTTTGTTTTTTCCTAATGTGGCTGAGTAGCACACGCGCTGCTATCTCATTAATATCTCTTGCTAGTCATTTCTCTACTTTGGGTTTCTCGGCTTTGGGTTCGTGCATGGATTGGTTGTATGTTTTTTTTTTTTTTTTTTTTTTTTTGCCACAGTGTATGTTTGTTTCCGGTACACTTGGAAGTACCAAGTTTCAGGATGATTCATGTCCGCCTAGTTTTTGCTGTTATATGTTTTATTACATCATTTTTTAGTAGGGTATTTCCTATTTGTAGTGATACTTTTCTTTGAAAAACTTTTAATATGTTTTAAATATTTTGGGCATTATTAAGATACATCTAATGGATTTTTTCATGTGCATTGATCTTATTTTACTATAGGCGTTGATGACCTTTCGTTATTTGGCGACAGTTAAATGTGTCAGATGATTTTATTGCTAAAACATTCATGTTATGTTGGTGGTGATGGAGGTAATTTTTAATGTCTTGTCTATTTAGGAGATTGAAAACACCAGGTTATGATGGAATCCCTGAAGAGATGATTTTCCTTGAAACTGAAATGGCACCTCGAATACTAGGTAGAATGTTTTGTGGCGCAGGGAAAGACGAAATAAAACCTTATGATTGGGTACTTGTTAGTAAAATACCGAAGTGAGGTGACATGGTAAGTGGTAGTTATAATAGTTCTTGCACTTCCGTCGATTGAAACGAAAATCTTCAGTATGCTTATTCTCAGTGGACTAGAAAAAGTAATTGACAAGAAGCTTAGAGATGAACAACATGGTTTTTGCCGATAAATATATGTATTTAACAGATACTGTGTAGGGATGTAAGAAATTTGAAAATCCCCATCTGATGGTTTTGTTGATTACGATAGTGTTCCAAGACCAAATGTTATAGAGGTCTTACGTGGCTATGGTATTCTTGTTGAAAATATACTTAAAGCTAACTGAACTCAACTAGTGATGAAGTAAATGCAAGTTTTCGTGTTGATTGTTTTTTGCCGAATGAATTTGCGGTAAAGAATGAGGTCCAACAAAGGAATGTAATTTCATCTTTGCAGTTTGCCCTTCTCGCAGATTTAAAAAAAAGTTGTCGAAGATGAAAGAGAAAGTTTAGATGAGAGTAACGACTATAGCCTCATATAATGAAGATGATGCTGTTTTAATCAGCAAAACACAACAATATTCACAAAGCTTGCTTCATAGAATGCATCATGTATTGAGAAAGATGGGATTGAACTTACGTACACTTTAGAATAATAAAAAGTAATAAGGACTGACTATGCACAAAGGGATGGAATACCACAGATGGAGAAAGGATTAATGAGGCTGGATCTTTCAAATATTCAGGACTAGCAATATGCAGTACAAGTTCTTTTGAGCTGGAATTTTGTGGAAGGTTGAAAAAAAAGCAAATAAAAAAGTGGGCTGGCTGAATGGGTGGATAAGATTTGGAAATCATGATACGGACATGAATCATGGTATGATAGTTGATACTTAAATTTAAAATGTTGTCGATTTGGGAATAAAGGTTAAATAAGAATGTTAACAGTCGAAGCAAGATACAATTAGAACTTATACCGTCAGTTAAATTACGAAAGTTCAGTATATAGATAATGATGAAAGTAAAAAGGAGAGGGCTTGGATATGTCTTTCGCCCAACCAGCGCTGAACATTACGCGGTATTGTCAGCTGGGCTCCTTTGGGCGTCAAATGAGTAAGAAGAACCAGACCTACTTAGGTGAAAACTATGAGAAAGGAGATTGGAGATGAGTGGAAGTCTGTGGAATTTTCCGGGGGCCCTTTGCGACTCGCAGTGCTGGAATGATGTTTATGATTTACCTTTTTTTTTATTTATATATTTTCTTTTCCATAATGCATGCCATCGTTTAAAACTTAAGCAATTGGGCGTTGTGTCAGAGGATTACCATAGTATCAGGATGCAATTTACGTGCATGTATATGTATATATGTACATACTTTCATATATATATGTGTACGTATGTAAATTGCATCCGGAAACTGTCAATCGTATGTATGTATGCACGTATGTATGTTTGTATGTCTGCGTGCGTGGCCTTTTTTCTTTAGACAGGGGTCTTCAGGCTGACATTATTAATCTTATGATTTCCAAAGTATGATTTTCGGATGAGGTTGCTAGTTCCTTGCTCCCTCCCCATATGTGGTCAAGGTTATTTGTCGGATACCCATCTGATCGTAAGGACAGGTGTTTAACAGACATATTACAGCTGTACTACTTGTTCGCGGTATCTATATTGGAAAAACAAGGTTTAATGTTGATAACAATTTGAAACTTTTTTTTAGTTGTATCAGAGTAATTTGTCGTTAGGTATTTAGAATGAAATTTATTTCACTGTGCGCAGCAGGGGACTTTAGCTGTGTATTGACTAGGAATTACTGGCAGAGATAATGTTGATAAAGCGTTCGCATAGTTGTAGAAATTCTCTCTCTCTCTCTCTCTCTCTCTCTCTCTCTCTCTCTCTCTCTCTCTCTCTCTCTCTCTCTCTCTCTCTCCACATATACATATACATACATACATACACACACACACACACACACACACACACACACATATATATATATATATATATATATATATATATATATATATATATATATATATATATATATATATAGAGTGTGTATATATTATATATACGTGCATAAATAAATAAATCTACATTTACATATATGTTTTATATATGCGTGTGTGTGTTTTCAATAATATCTATTGTTTGTAGATTTAGCCAAAAATATATTTGCTGTTTTACTTTCAATGTAATTTAACTTTACAGTAACACCGATATCATTATCCAGGCAAAACCATTGTAAACCATACCGCTCTCTCTCTCTCTCTCTCTCTCTCTCTCTCTCTCTCTCTCTCTCTCTCTCTCTCTCGTTATCCTTGCATCTTTGTTCAACTCATAATCAGTAAAACGAGGCAGAAAAAAATTCGAAAGTGACTCTAGAACTGGAGAACCGGTAGAACTGATACCCTCAAAGAGACCAAATGATCCTTTCGTAAGCTCGAAGTCACGTGACCTGGTCCTCGAGGTTAAATGCGCCTTTATCTAAATTCCAGATATAAAGTCAGAGGTCGAATTCTGGAGGAGGGAATAGAAAAGGAACGATTTCACTTCATGGACGCCTATCTGGATTGGATAGAAATACTCTGGAAATAAGAATGGATCCTCATTAGCATACTGTCTTATTTTGTCCTTTTCTTTCATAGAAAGCTAAAAATGCTGTGTTAAAAGAGACAGCTCCAGACCCTAATACGGATAGCGTGAATTAAATTGTGTTGGCTTATTCAGATAACATGGGAAATGGTGTAATGAAGTATTATTTCGTCAATGCCATTTAGGCCTTAAATTACCTTTCAACCACGAAATAGGGCATTCCAGTTTAAAAGTCCAGAAGAGATACTTTTGGTACCTGTGGTGGAGATCCAATATGTAAAAGTGTAGCTTCATTCGAGAATTCCTTGTAATCTGTAACACATTTTACCTTTAATTATTTCGTTTTAATACTCATGCATTTACAATCCCATGGCGGTTTTTATGGTCCGGTCGTGTGCTGCACTTGAGTAACTCGATCAGCCCTGCATTTCCACCCTCTTCCTCCCGGCCCGTCTCTCTCTCTCTCTCTCTCTCTCTCTCTCTCTCTCTCTCTCTCTCTCTCTCTCTCTCGTAGGAAATATTTATTTGAAATTTCTACGGTCATGGACGAGCTCTCTCTCTCTCTCTCTCACTCTCTCTCTCTCTCATGTGTTTTCATACCTGCATTAGTTTTAGTGACTTTCACTTTACTGAATCAATGACGGCGACTCTTTGAAATAATTAGCCATCATCAGAAGACGAGCTCAGTAAACATCGCTCCAATAAAGTGCTTCGTTTTAATTAATCGAGTATTGATTTTCTATGCTTTCGGGGTTCTTCCAGCTGTCGGCTGGCTGATGATTGACGTAAATGAAACGTCATCGAATGTGACGTTTACGTTTTAGTATTAACACCCTCTTGTGTTGACATTGCAAACACACACCAGCGGTTATGAAATGTTTGCGGCTTTTACTATCCGAGTTTGTAAAGCCATCAGTCAACTCCCTATTATTATTTGTTAGGCTCTCTCCTTTGGTTTTTGAATTTCTCTCTCTCTCTCTCTCTCTCTCTCTCTCTCTCTCTCTCTCTCTCTCTCTCTCTTCGTAGGTGGTTAGTAAAGTCAGTGTTCCTCATGTGGTGTACTGTAGGCATTACTAAAGGTTGTTTGCTGCGTCTGCTTTCCTCCATTCCTTTCTTCACTTTACTGTGTAAGCACTCTACTCCTCTTTTCATTGCCTTCAGCATTGAAGGGCTGAAGGTGTCTCATTGCTTGTCTTTGTAGCCTAATTTTCATAAATTGTCAGTTCGTTTCCAGACAGCCCCGAATCCTTTATATCGAAGTCTTTGGATTCAGTGGGTTGTGTTTTGTATTGCGCACAGTCGAGGGTGTTTTTGTTATTGGTCCTTTAACGTTTTCAGATATTTCTTCTTGTGTCACGTTGTCATTGAGGTAGATTCGTCAGTGTTGTTATAAAACTAACTAAAGGAGGGAACGAAATAGTCTTTCCACAGGTGTTCCCGCCGTGTAGTGTTTCATGTAAGTGCATGAAGAGCCACTTTTCTATTAGAATGAGGTTAGTGTTACACGAAGACCTTGCTGCCCATAATTGTCTCAAACTCTAAATTTTTTGCCTCTTCTAATTCAGCTGAAATGATGATCATCTTTGTTTTTAGTAAAGTTTTCTTCTCGAAACTATTAAAGTAAAGATTTTCATAATTTGTAGTACGTTTCATGTTGCCCTTGGCTGTGGTGAAAGGTGAAGTGATTAATAAACCGGATTGATGTGTTGTTGAGATACGAAATAAATGAAATATAAGATAAACTTTAATGTTTACCTTTAATTCTTTATATGGACTGGAGTATTGCGCGCAGATGAAACTGTTGCAGTTGTCCTGAATCTGGATATCGTAACGCTGAAATGTATACTGCTGTTCTGTATATTTTCTGTTTCTGTTTTTGTCGTTGATGGCAAGTTCAACCTTGTCAACATTCGATTCATGCAGGACTACCGTCACCCCTACCTTTCGTTCATCTTTGTTAGTACTGCCGCCCGTTCAGAGCGATAACCCTTTCGGTTCCTACGGTTCCTACCCACGGCCGTCCAGTAACACGGACGATTTCCGCGGTACATCTATAGGTCCTCGGCCAGCCTGGTGCCGTTTAGCGCGCTGCTCAACAATGCAGCGATAATGTGGCGCGAAATAGGTTTCAAATTGGCCGCCTAGGTCCGGCGAGATGGGCCCAGATACCGTATGATCCGCTTAAGTGTAGCGACTTGGTGTAAGGCCGGAGACGGGGTTCGTAGTTCCCACTTCTGTTCTGTAGCTTTGCTGTTTAATTAGGACCTTGTTTCTTGCGCCAGATACCACAGATATAACGTTAAAAGAATATTTATGTATTTTCCTTTGATTTGAATAATTCCATACATTATATATATACGTATATATGTATATATATATATATATACGTATATATATATATATATATATATATATATATATATATATATATATATATATATATATATATGCGTATGTGTGTGTGTAAGTATGTTTATATATTTATCATCATTATCGGTTCACAATGGTACGTCACTGGTTGCTATGAACGTTTGTATAATGTTAAATAGGAGTGTAGGAGAAATATTAGAGAATCTTTCACGATTACAAAGAAAAGGCCACAATCTCCTTCTCAGGTTATATTTCCTTCCCCTTCCAAGAAGGGACCCATCAAAGCCCGGGGTAGGGGGGGGGGGAGGCCCCAGTAGGTTATTATTGTGAAACGGGGTAGGGGAGTTGGGGAGAATAGGCGGTAAGGGAAGGGAAGGGAAGGGAAGGGGAGCACATGATCGGCTTAAGTGTGGCAAATATGGCGAAATCATAATCTCGTCAGGCTCATTTGCAGTCTAGTACCTCGATAGAGAAAAGGTTGAAAGATTGTGGGGGGTAGGGGGATGAGGGGTTGTCTTGAAGGCCTGCTGCTTAAGCGGTTTACGTACTAATAAAGGTAATTCTTGTTTTCATATTCGTTTTGTTTCACTGTTTTTTTAATACATCTGGAAAGGCTTTGATTATCTGATGTTTTATGTCTAATTAATTTAAGAAAAGCT
This sequence comes from Macrobrachium nipponense, assembly GCF_015104395.2. Lineage (NCBI taxonomy): Eukaryota > Metazoa > Arthropoda > Malacostraca > Decapoda > Palaemonidae > Macrobrachium > Macrobrachium nipponense. The sequence continues at coordinate 75,068,729 of NC_087213.1, read as the reverse complement.
ATGATGTTTTATTTACATCATTTTTGGTAAAGTGGGCAGTTTTCATTACGTTGACGTTGACCATCAATGATACCATCACAAGATTAATGATTTTTATAAATAACTTGGAAAAATTAGGCTGTCTTTGTTTCTAACCATTGTCAAAATATAAATATCCAGCACATATACAGACATGTAAAAAATATATACACACACTCATATGTATGTATATATAGTATATATATATATATATATATATATATATATATATATATATATATATATTTATATATGATGGGAAATATAACCGAGGCAACTATCTTAACAGGAATGAGAGAGAGAGAGGAGGAGAGAGAGAGCGAGAGAGAGAGAGAGAGAGAGAGAGAGAGGAGAGAGAGAGAGAGTTTAACAGGTTGTTATTCCAGCGGGATTATAGAGCAACCCGCTGGATTGGTCAGCTAGTATATATATATATATATAATATATATATATATATATATATCTATATATATATATATATATATACACTAGCTGACCAAAAAATCCGATCAGCTAGTATATATATATATATATAGTATATATATTATATATATATATATATATATATATATATATACATACACTAGCTGACCAATCGACGCTGCCTGGATCTGGTCAGCTAGTTATACTATATATATACTAGCTGACCAATCTGGCGGTGCCCTGGTAATCTCTGTATGACAACCGGTAAACTCTCTCTCTCTCTCTCTCTCTCTCTCTCTCTCTCTCTCTCTCATTCCTGTTAAGCTAGTTGCTTCAGTTACATTTCCCATCATTTTTGACATTTTACATTTCACCACTGCTCACCCCCCATTCCTATCGGGCTGAAGTTGAACTTGAAGGGCATCGGAAGTATCTTTATTTATCCCAGCAACCTCAAAAACTATGGATTAGACACTAATATCTGTATTTTTTGGTTATTTTTACAAGTCGCCCTTCTTCCTACCCCTTTGTCACCCCCCCCCCCCCCTGCTATCGGGGCTGAACTGGCACTTAAGACCATGAGAAATGTCACTATTCATCTCAGTGACCTCGATAACTATGGATTAGACACTAATATCTGTCGTTTTCTGTCATTTTTACGTCACCCCTTTCTAACCTCTTCTCATCCCCAGCCCTGTTGGGGATTGTCGTTATTCTTCACCACCTTCCCACAACCGCCCCCCCTCCCCCTCACCCAATCAATGGTCCGATTTAGATTCTGTTTTCACCATGACCTTTCCCAGTTAGATATTGACTTGTATTTAAAATCTCATAGAAACCGTTCAAGAAATGTGGATTTGTATAGAGTTCATTCAAACAAACACAAACAGACGGGCATTATCTCTTTTACACACACATAAACACACACACACACACACACAAATATATATATATATATATATATATATATATATATATATATATAGTATATATATATATATATGTATATATATATATATATATATATATATATATATATATATATATATAGTATTAGAAGTTATTGGTAATATTACACATAGTAGGTAGTATTAGATAAAAATTTCATAAACAGAAGTTAGTGTGACTTATAGAAAGAAGAATATTATATGCTTCTTCTGATCCCAAACAGTGCCAAAATGAATTGGAATGTCAGAAGAAATTTCTCAAGAAATTTCCTAAAAGAAATTGCATTACTTTGTTGCGTCCCTTCAGTTCCTTAGCTCCACTCACTTTCTTACCTTTTCATATTGCAACTGCAAAGTTTTCCTCCTTGTACATCTTTGAAACCTTTTTACTCTCAATTTGCCTTTCGGCGCTGAATGACTTCATAGGTCCCACCGCTTAGTCTTTAGTCTGAATTTTGTATAAGGCTCCGTTCCATTCATGATTTTGGAAAAACCGCTCCGGCCAAAAGGCCAGAAAGGCCAGAATAAACATTTTCCTCTTTCAACTGAAGAAGTGAACTATGTCTCTGATAATTCTGATAATTATTCCAGAATAGTTTTTGTAAACGTTAGGGTAAACGCATGAAATGGCTTCATCAGGAGACGAAAGGCTTATGTTTGCTAACACAAGCACACAGGACACATATATATGATATATATATATAGATATATATATATATATATATATAATTATATATATATATATATATATAATTATGTTATGGATATAGATATATATATGTTAGATAGATCCGGATATATATATAAATATATATATCATATCTTATATGTATCGTAGAAGTAATAGTATCTTGATGTAGATTAGACGTATTCTATTATAAATATATATATCTATTATCTATGTACATCTATCTATCTATCTATGCTATTATATTTATATATAAATTATATATATATCTAAAATATATAAATTATATATATAATATATTATAGTGAATAATATAATGGTATCTATTCCAATTCCAGTGTTTCACTTTCAATTGCCTTTTCCTTTCTCTAGGGCTCACCTAACCCACCGCTAAAAACCTTTCTTGCACTTCTTCTTCTGTGTCTGCTATAATGACTAAATCACCAGTAAACATCAGTTCCCACTGTTCTTAGTTCTTCGTTATTCCTTAATTCTGATGTTAGTGTGTCTATATCGACGAAGAACAAGAATCGACTCAGAGCTGATCCCTGATGGAGGCCAACCTCCGCAGGGAATGCCTCAGTCTCTCCATATTTTGTCTGTACTTTGGTTCTTGCCCCTTCATACATCATCCTCACCAACCTTACCAGCTTCTCTAGTACTACTCTCTTTCTCAAACACGAATAGATTGCTCTTCTTGCTACTCTGTCATATGCCTTTTCAAGATCCACAAAGCACACGTAAACTTTCCTATTTCCTTCTAGATAATTCTCTTGGACTTTTCTTACTATATAAAAATAGTATCAACTGTACTCTTTCCTTTCATAAAACCAAACTGCTGCTCATATATATATATATATATATAATATATATATATATATATATATATATATATATATATATATATATATATATATATATATATATATATAGGTATATATATGTATATAGTATATATATATATATATAACACCACCCTGTGGTAGGGGTGTAAGTATACTACCACCATAGGTCCTGCGTGTCGTAAAAGCCGACTAAATGGGCGCTGCTGCCTTGCAGTCTTACTTTTTTTTAGTAAAAGGCTAGGCCCACCGCCAATAACTGTGGAAACTGCTGCTTTGTAGGTAGACTTTTTAGTCAAAGGCGAGGCCCACCGCCAGTAACTGTGGTTGATGACAGCAAGGGCATGCGGTCGTAAAAACCCCTTTGCCAAATAATAAACCGTGCCTGATGTAAGGCAACCAACCTCTTAGTGTAGGAATAACGGTGGAAAAAAGAATATATATACATATATATATATATATATATATATATATATATATATATATATATATATATTGTATATATATAAATTGCGCGTCTGTGTGTTTGCAGTATATACATTTGCTTTTTTGGATGAACGGTTTTTACTAAATATTTGAAAATGAAAGTCAGAAAAAAACAACTTGCAAACACCTTTTACTCTTAAGTGTTAGTGCGAAGGGCCATATCTGACGCCTTTTTCAAGCCACGAGTGAGCCGGTCTTTAGTCCTATCATGTAGGTTAGGAGATGTGACCCCCGTAAGCACTAAAGCTACTTAGGATCTTGTCTAGCATTATCAGAACTAGGAAATGAATGAATAAAACATGATCATCTCTCTCTCTCTCTCTCTCTCTCTCTCTCTCTCTCTCTCTCTCTGTCAAGCGACGCATAGTTCCTTCGCAGAAAAACAAATTAAGGAAAAGGGCCTTCTTCTCCCACAATTTGATTGCTTTAATTGTCAGTTTTGAGGACATTGCCGGTAAATGAATAGACTTAGTACGTATACGCCAACGGATTTTTAAATTATTTTATTATAGATTTGAAGTGTACGTTCATGCGTGGCTAGTATCAATTGATAACCTCTATTGGGAGCTCTTCCTTGTCAAAAGCGTTGTCATAATGTGTTGGTTTCATGTTTTTAAACAGGATTGTTCTTTGACTCTGTGTTGTGAGAATAGAGAGAGAGAGAGAGAGAGAGCGTTTGTGCCTGATTCTTAATAGTTTTCCTCTATAGTAAATCCATGAAATTCATTCATTATGAATAACCATCACCTATTGTAAGATATGCATCCCACAAAGGATCAGTTGTACTACAAGCGATGTGGCATGAAAAGACGTTTTAGGAATATAACTAACGCAGTTCCGGATTACCATAGGGAACGAAGGTGTGAACTATCCGTGGAGTTGTGGATTTTGTGCTAATTATAGTTGTACTATAATAATATACCTTAATAGATTTGCACGGCAAGCACGCATGTATTTGGTGCGTTGCAGTACAATTTTTGGAGTTTCTCGTCTTCTGTATTCACCGCATTATAATCATTATATAATGATTTTTATTTCCGATATGCGTCGAAGTTCATGGAGGTCCTAAGTACGTTTATGTACTCTTATTGCATGGCGAGATAAAGAGCGATTAGACGATTTTAATCAAGAACTGGTGTTTTTCCCTAACATATTTAAGGGGCGGCTTAAGAGGAGATTTTTCTCCGAAGAGTTGTCGTGCTATCCGGTGTCAGTGATTTTTATTATATGAAGAATGTTGGTCTGGCTCATTATCTGTTACTTTTATTTTGTGTTGCATGGTAGACAGTCGGCGCAGGAGATTGAGATAGCATTCTGAGTCTGCCTGTTTATTAAATACAAAGCCTATGGCATATTCTTTATACATAATTATACTAGTTATGCAAATGTAAATAATAAAATATAGATTAGGAACATCACTTACTATATATATATATATATAATATATATTATATATATATATATATATATATATATATATATATATATATATATATATAGGGCCTTATATATATATATTTATGTAATATATTTGTGTGTGTGTTTGTGTTTGTTAGTTTTCATACGTTGTTCTCTGTAAATATTTCTTCACACTCACTTATTTTGGCTGCCTTAGTGTTCAGTTTCCCCTTTTGACAGTCAGTCACCTGTATCTTGTATATGTTCAAAATTAATTATATATATTTTTTTATTGCCCCCAAAGGTTTGCTCTTAAATTCTACACTTATTTAAGAATCGATTTTCGAATTAATGAACATCTGAATAAATGTACGAAATTTGTTATCAAAGCACATCCGTAATGAGAACTAGGGTCTGCGTGGCAGCTATTTTCCGTTTTTCTATCTGGGCGACATCTAGGATCTCGGATTGACTCTGCGAGGGGCAGCGCCCTCTTTTCGTTGAGTGAATTCATGGGTCATGGATTATCTCCTCAGGAGACGATGACACGGATGCTTTTCTCGACTGGATTTGTAGAGGCTGTTTTAAGGATTTGTGTACTGGCACAAATTTGAGGTTCGCAAGAGCACCCGAACTTTTCTCTTGTGATAGAGTTCCTGGGCCTCTTTTAGTTTTATTAAAAGACAACTATTGAGGTGGCTTTTTGTTTGTCCGTCCGCCCTCAGATCTTAAATACTAATAAGGGTAGAGCGTTGTAAATTGGTATGTTGATTGCCCACCCTCCAATCATCAAGCATACCAATTTACAGCCCTCTAGCCTCAGTAGCTTTTATTTTATTGAAGGTTAAAGTTAGCCATGATCGGGCTGCTTGGCCGCTATAGATGCTAACAAAACATGCCACCACTGGTCTGCGGCTGAAAGTTTCATGGGATACGGCTGAGGGTTTCATGGTCCGTGGCTGAGAGTTTCATACATCATTACAAGCTGTACAGAAAACTCGAATCTACCGCATTTTTTACTTTTCATATACAAGTTGGTGATCTTACCCATGATACTTGGAAAGGCAGTGAGCATTTGGTAAGGCAGTCAGGCTGGCTTGGGAAAAAAAGGCTTTTGGGACCATCCCACTTTATGAACTATTCCTTTGTATAGAGCGAACACAATGACAATTTTATCAGATTCTTGATTTCGGAGAGGTATTTTAGTCGCATGCCGTTATGGGCTATAAAGGTCTACTATAGCGAAATGACTGTATTCTGTCTAAATTTTTATTTCCATCCAGCTGTGTTTTACGAAGACTTTTTTTTTTTATTAGCTGTATTTGCATTTTTTACCTCCTGATGCACAAACTGCACTCTATGGTTTCGAACCGAATAGTGAAGGGGAGGAAATTCATACAATAGATGCCTTACAGAATTTTTCAAGTATTGTCTACAGAAGTTTTTATGTTTATTATTATCACTTTTCCGTTCGTTAAGGAATAAGGAATTTTTGTGAGGGCGCCCTTGGGTGGTATTTTATTTTTAACGTTAAATGAAATCTAAAATGATACGAGGTAAGGGCAGAAACGTTTTGAAAATTACTTGGAAACAAACGGAAACAAACATTGTCTTGGAACCAGTAAATTGAAATTGTTCTCTCTCTCTCTCTCTCTCTCTCTCTCTCTCTCTCTCTCTCTCTCTCTCTCTCTCTCTCTCTCTTTCTGTGTGTGTGTGTGTGTGTTCCATTTAGTCCTCTCAATAACTTATGTACCTATTTCGCCCCGTTCCCATATTTTTATATATGCAAAATGAAGTAAATACAAAGATTAGATTCACATATTATTTGTGAACAGTTGTAAGCGCTATATACAATAATTTTCTCGTGTTAGCGTCACTGATTTTAGGCATCCTTGGGATTTAGTTAATTTCTGGAGTGATATTGGTTTTTATTATAATTTTTGGGAGTTGTTTACGTAAAGTGCCTTTCTCATTCTTGGGCCTTGAGAAGTTCTGTCGATTAAAAATTTGTACATACCACGTATGGCACATTTTTCTAAAATTAACAAAACAAGAACCGATGCTCTTAATATTTATGATTTATTTATGTTTATGTTTTTCTGTTTGTTACTTAAAAAATGATATATGTAAGGTCCGTCAGTTTTAATATTGATGTCGGCTCAGCACAACACTTACATTTATTTTTTAAAAGATTTTTTTTATTAAGAAAATTAGGTTTTTTTCAAAAATGTTCTAAAGAACTCTATATGAACGATTTAATTTTAGAGAGTGAATAATGTTAGTATGCCTAAAAAAAAAAAAAAAAAAAAAAAAAAAAAAAAACAAAAAAAAAAAAAAAACTAAAATGAGCAGATACGTTCTAATTTTTTACACATCTGTCAGTTACTATTTAAGTTATCTTTACTTTAAAAAAAAAAAAGATAGAACGCTTGCCTTATACTCAAATTAACTAACTTTTTTCTGCAAGTTTGTGGTACACTTAACGGGCTTAGCAGTATATGTTACGCGAAATATAGATAAGCCACGCCTGTATATGGTAAGCTTCTGATGAATTTACGTAGGATAAGAATCCATTATTAAAGAGTTACATCTCGACTTAATGTTGCCACCTAGGGAGATCTGATTTGATATGTTCATCATTTGTTGAATTTTGCATATACGATATTATTAGAATTTTATCATAGGGGTAGAGTCCTGTTAATATTATAAGGTTCGTGGTGCCGTTGACCAAGGATAACTACTTGTTTAATATTCAGTTGCTACTGAATATTTTAGAAATTTGTTCGAAAGATCAGTAACCAGTACCTTGTGTCATTTGGGCTGTAGTAAAAGAGGTTATATTAAGTTTTCAAGTGAAACGAAAGAATACATTACAGAAATAAAAGCTAATAATAACGCCTGAGAAAAAGGAGAATATGGCTTAAGCAGTGTGATGACATAAATAAGATAGAGAGAGAGAGAGAGAGAGAGAGAGAGAGAGAGAGAGAGAGAGAGAGAGAGAGAGAGAGCAAACAATTCTCATGTTAAGGAAGAGTGGTGGGATACAGTTCCTGATACTCTTCTTGCGCAAACACTTCATTGCTCACGATGTTTCTCTGGCATCGTTTGCAGCCTAAACCATTTTCTTTCTTCTTTTACTTCTCTTTTTCCTCGTTACCAAGGTCGGCTCTCGCTCTCTCTGTCCTCTCCTCCTCTCTTCCTCTCTCTCTCCTCTTCTCTCTCTCTCTGCAATTGCTTCATAATAGTCATATATTATGATGAAGGAAGATCAAATATTTAATGGAAAAGTTGGATTTTTAATGTCAGAATTTCTGGAAATGAAAAAAAAGAAGAACAACATACCAGAACAGGAAAGAGACATGGGAAAATCCTTATTACTATCAGTATTAAATGAAGAGAAAACACGCAAACCATCATAGTGATGAATGCGCAGGGTTTAGTTACGAGTAACTCAAAAAGAAAAATAGAGTTACTTAGAAGAACTAACCCAAATGAAAAGAAAATAGATATAATGAATATAAGTGAAAGCTGGTGGTTATTCCCAAGAGACTGGGAATGATGATCATAGGGAATATTAAAGAAGAGAGAGAGAGAGAGAGAGAGAGAGAGAGAGAGAGAGAGAGAGAGAGACGTGACCGTTTTAGGGGGAGAAAAAAAATGTTGGTCCCTTGCGAAGCGCCAAGATCGCTCACCCGTGTCGGAGGGAAGAATGACAGGCAAAGGTATTTATGATAGATGCTAATACACAAGACACTTATTTGGAAATCTAAAATAATACCTAATTACCCGCGGATGGAGTCGTCTGGCTTGTAATGCATTTCTCACGTGAAATATTTTGTTTTCGTCTGTGGACTTAAGGACAATTAGTGAAAATTCTTTGCAGGTTTTCTTTGTTTTTCTCTCTTGGTTTTTACTGAGTGAGAGAGAAAGCGAGAGATCATACAGGCATTTGTTAGGCGTGGTTGGTTTTCCAGCACGAATGTATACAAGACAAAATCTGATTAATTGCGGCAGAATTTCCTGGAGTTTTTTCCCATCATGGAGTGTTTACTCTTTATATGCATACATACTTACAACATTTATACACGCACACACGCACATTATATATACGTAGATATATATATATATATATATATATATATATATATATATATATATGTGTGTGTGTGTGTGTGTGTGTGTGTGTGTCTGTTTGTGTACGTGTAAATGTATGTGTATGTGTATTAGCGATGGTGGCCTATGTAAATAAGGCGTATGGTTAGATGTTGCTGAAATTATACAGTGTACCTACTGTCCGTATATGCATGAATATAATGTGAATGGTTAGAGAACTGTATATATTCCCATTCGTGTCATATGACTGCAAAATGTATATAGATATTGTAATAAGAACACAAATGTTTATATATTTGACTGTATACTTCAGAAAGTACAAATTGCGTTATGCTAATCATTGCTTATAGTATGAGTGTTCTCAGTATGATACAGAATGTATTATACCTTGTCAAGGACTTTTATCCCTGAAAGGGATGATAAAATGTTTTTTTCTATTTTTGTGCTTGTTATCAATAATTTCTCCCCACACGTTGTTTATGTGCATGAAGATTAAAATTCGTGCCTCGTAAATACAACAAACGTTAATGAAACTTGCAACACACCTTCCTGGTTGGAATGACAATTCTTCACAATGAGATCCGAAAGTCAGGTTGATTACACCGGGACGAAAAGCCCCATGAAGGACGGTGGTAGGCGCTTTGTGTTGAAACTCGTCATTTCACATTCATAATTAATCCATGATCAACTTTAACTGCCGAGAACAACCAGATTCGCTGAACAGCGGTACCAATATGCAATAAATGTGCATCGTTGTCGAACTTCTTAGTTCCAGTGGTCCTTTATTCCTCACACCGTTGGACAGTGGAACAGGCTCCCAGAGGATGTCGTGCATTACTACTTTAATATTATTCTTCTTGCATTTTAATACATTTTTATCTGTTTATCTATTGTATGATTTGTTTTTCTTTTTTTGATTAGTGGGATCCCTTCCTGCTGGGTTTCACTTTACTTCCTCTTACTTCTTCCAAATGAACACCATATTCTTTGAAGCTTGAATTTCAAGTCAATGGCCCCTGTGGGCTTGTTCCATATGAATATAGGTTTCATTTTCTGAATAATTATATTGATAATTAAAACCATGTTAACCCACTGAAGTGGTCATATTTAGGGCAAAGGAAATCGGGCTAACAACATTAACTGAGGATAGGAACTGTAACAGTTGCAACCGCCAACAAGTTGACAAGAAACAGAGATTGGTTTCTGTTTCAGTGGTGATGAGAAAAGTCAGAGAAATGACATGAAATTATGCAGCAGAGATGTGGGAAAAGAAAATCGGTCGTGAACTAACCGTGAAATGGCTATTGTTTGCATACGATACAGTATTGATTGGTGATAGTCCAAGAGAAACTGCAGAAAGCAAAGAAATTGCTTGGAAATATTTGTGAGAGGAAAAAGTTTTAATGGAATGAGGGCAGGAGTTAGGTTTAAGGGTCAATTGAAACCAGAAATATAGAACGATGAATGTTAATGTGCATAGCAGAATAATGGAAGCACTTCGTTCGTATTAGATTTTCGAAATAAACGTAATGAATGCTTGTAGGGTCAGAGAAGAGACGAACCACAGATAGGTGAAGCAAGGAAGTTAGGAGGTTGAGTGCATAAACTTGCGAAGATCAAGGCTAGAGTACATTAGATTATTGCGCTAGGTCCATTACGAAAGTAAAAACTGTTGTTTGTTATGAATAAAAATACAAAAAGAGGGGGCTAAAGTTTGCTGAGTTCCACTTATTGCGTCAAATGTGAAGTGAGCAAGATTGAAGTGAAGAGTAATGTGGAGATACATAGAAGTGAGCAAGATTTTAGTGAAGAGTAATGTGGAGATACATAGAAGTGAGCAAGATTGTAGTGAAGAGTAATGTCGAGATACATAGAGATGGTAAAAAGTTCACCGAAGTAAAACAGTATTCAGATTTTTGACTCAGTGTGGTCATGGCAAGATAATGGAGGCCGATACGTTTGCAAATAAAAATGTATATATATATATATATATATATATATATATATATATATATATATATATATATATATATAATATATATGTGTGTGTGTGTGTGTGTGTGTGTGTGTGTGTGTGCGTGTGTGTGTGTGTGAGGTTTTAGTCTTTAGTCTTCCTATTTCACGGAGATAGATATATGAGGTTATAGTCCACAGGGGAAAAAGAAAAGAAAAGCTGAAATTCCTTTTAGCTAAAAGGAATTTCAGCTTTTCTTTTCCCCTGTGGACTATAGCCTCATATATGTGTATGTGTGTGTTTGCATCATGATACTTGCCTACTAGCCAGAGGTGTGCGTTTATCTTATTCTCCTTTGTATGTATATATATTATATATTATATATATATTTATATATTATATATATATATATTATATTATATATATATGTATATATATATATAAGAATTTATAGTAGGTTAACATGCTACTGCAGTCAATGGCCGATTGCGCAGTCTTACAAGATATTTTTCTTATCTTTACTGAAGAGAATCACTGCTTTATTTCCCAAAATAAGAACTTTGTAAGTTGCTTTCGAGAGCTCTATGTAGGTTCGATCTCGCCCAGATTCATTGAAGGGATTGCGAATTCACGAGTCGATCATTGATTTACATATTTACGGGATTTATGGCTACAAGATGTATATTTTCTTTCGTATTATATATATTCAAAAGGAGATTCCCAGCCACCTCCTGATGCAAATCAACGACATAATTTCACTCTAGAATTCCATCCAGATTTGTATAGATTTTGGTACGCGACGCATATCAAAATATAAAAAAACAAACTTTTTGGTTTAACATCAAATATAATTGTTTAAGAGTGTAATTTTTTGAGTCATCTTGTACAAATCAATTAAGAGTGGGACAACTCTCCTGACTTTGTTCGTAAAATATATATATATATATATATATATATATATATATATATTATATATATATATATATATATATATATATATTAATTATATATTGTATTTTATGAGGTATTTTAAAAGGTTTTTTGCCACGAAGGAAAAAAATGAAAAAAACGAGTTGGCCGAGTACTTTCGGTCCTATTCGGACCCTTTACTGAGTATGCCTCAGTAAAGGGTCCGAATAGGACCGAAAGTACTCGGCAACTCGTTTTTTCATTTTTTTCCTTCGTGGCAAAAAAACCTTTACTTATACATAGCATCACGTTTTATATACTTCGTGATCAAGTTATTCATATATGATTTATATATATATGTATTTATATATAAATATTTTATATATATATATATATATATATTATATATATATATATTATATATATATATATTATATATTTTATATATATATATATTATATATATATAGATACAAAATAAAAACAACGTATCGTGCTTCTAAGTAATCAGTAGAAGGATCCACAGTAATATTCTTGTTTATCAAGACGAAATATATTTTTGTAGAAATATTTATTTACCAAAGGATTGACGCGACAGTTCTCTAAGCAAATAATTTATTTCGGTCATTGATTAAACTCAAAAATATTACCGTGGATCATATATATATATATATATATATATATATATATATATATATATATATATATATATATATATATAGATATTTGTGTGTGTATCTTTGTTGAGAGAAAAAAGCGTTTCCTTAATATAATATGTATATACATATATGTATATATACTTTGTAAGTATGTGTAGATACATATACACATGCTTGCACATGTTTCCTGAAACGTGCACATGACTTAGATCTGATAGCCCTGTTATTACAGACCAATTCCAGCTATGAAGGATATATAATTTTCTGACATCGCATTATGTTCTGAGCAAGTGCATGAAAGGAAGAGCCAAAGAAGAGCTTCGTCATTCTTAAAGATCTACTCTTTATATTGTGTAACAGTAACTGATATACAGATAGGAGCCTCACTTTGCAATATTTTCTTCTCTTGGCCCTATTCTCATCCCGTGTACCTCTTGGCCTTAAGGGTCAAATTAGAACAAAATTGTAATGGGAACGTGACTGTTAAATAGACTCGATTTTTGTAGCGTTTTTATGATGAAAGAAAGTTGCAATTGAGGCATTTTTGTGAGAATTGCAATAGATGTTTCGCAAGAGGTATACTTTAGGATTTATGTCGTGTTCGTTTTAAGATTACGTATAACGTATTTTACATTAGATTGTGCTTTTCAGCTGGAAGTATTATGTGAGAAATGTACACACACACGCACACACATGTATAAATAAATAAATAATATATATATATATATATTAATATATATATATGTATTTATATATATAGATGTCTATATATATAATATAATTATTATATATAATATATATTATATATATATATATAATCCACACATCAAAGGGTACTATAGTAGGCAGGAGAAGGGCGCAGGAACATATACACAATAAATGTATCAAATGGATGTGTATATGTTCCTGCGCCTTCTCCTGCCTACTATATATATATATATATAATATACTTATATATATATATATATATATATATATATATATATATATATATATATATATATATATATCTCAAAAAATCACCATAACGTGACTGGAAAATCTTCAAGTAATCAAAGTCCACAATTATGTAAAATGTGTATTAAAAAATACATAAAAGACGGGAGCTTTCGTCTACTTGATCAGTAGACCTCATCAGCCGTACGGCTGATGAGGTCTACTGATCAAGTAGACGAAAGCTCCCGTCTTTTATGTATTTTTAATACACATTTTACATAATTGTGGACTTTGATTACTTGAATATATATATATATATATATATATATATATATATATATATATATATATATATATATATATATATATATATATATATATAGATGTATGTTTGTGTGGTGCATATGGGCATGACTATACTAATGTATATCATTATATATTTATTCATGTCTTTCTTTGCATGCATAATTGCTTCACACATATGCCCCTTAATTTGCCTCAAGAAATGCTGAGTTACTTAGGTGTGACAAACAATTAAGAAAAGGAAAAATTATGTCAGATATATTCTTTTACATGAAATTCTTGTCATACAATTTTTATTACCTGGGTATTCGAATAAACCTCTTAAATACCGACAGCGATAGATTCGATTCAAGGCCTTCCTTTGCAACATGTTCTACGTCTCAGCAGATCGGTAGTTTTTCCTTGTTTAAAAGAAACCGATTTCTTCTTTGCGAATAGTGTTGAAGTGGTTAAGCAATAGCTTGAGCTCAGTTGTGAAAAAATCACCGCCAACAAGATCAACGAAGATAATTAAATATAATCGCGTTAGACAACGATTTACTCTTATTATTTTCATCAAGTTTTAGTATACGTTTTTTTTATCGGTGGGTCCATCAGTTCATCCATGTCTTCTCTCCTCCTTCGTTATTGGTCTTCGTATATATTTCATATATGTATATATATTTATATATATATATATATATATATATATATATATATATATATATTATATATTATTTTATATATATATTAATATATATATATATATATAAATATATATATATATATTAAATATATATATATATAATATATATATTATATATATATATATATATATTATATATATATTATTATATATATATATTTATATATATATTTATATATATATATTATATATATATATATATGTATATATATATATATATATATATATATATATTACATATATAATACATACATACATACATGCGTTGCTCTTGGGAATTCTTTTGGTTCATAAGGGCCGTTACCATAGTCCACAAACCATTACCTTGGGTATGGTAGTGTCACTAGCCTATCGCATCAATGACCTGTAAAGTACTTAGAAGGGGAATACTTTGGTTTGTGCTTCGGGATTGTACAAAACATCCATTAGAGGACGATAGTCTACGGATAATCCTGCCCGGGATTAGCTTCTCTGTTCATTGGTCTGTCCATTATAACATGCAGAATGAAGATGCTGAGGCCTGTCACTACTATTACCGTAATTTACAATAGTCAGCCTAGCAGATGAATGTACTGATCGCACCACCCACCTGATATAATGTTCAGTCCCCCAAAGTGGGTGCCATTGCTGTGTGGTTAAGTGGTGAAGTGTTCTGCACACTTTTTAAATAGCTCTATGAATGGATCACTCCGGGCATACCGCCCACTAGTCCACCGAACTGTAAATGGGTACCGCGGGCTTTTTGAATAACACACACACACACACACACACACACGGGCATGGAGCTATCAAATCCATCATTAGAACCTTGCTAAAAAGCAGAAAGTGGTACCCATCTTGCGTCACTACCTCCAAAGAGGAAAGAGGCTAATGGTGAAAAATGTATGGAAGTGTATAGGGTTTTGCATGTATCAGTATTTGCATGGGTGGTCTTTCATTTGCTGTAAGTTTATCGCGTGTGATTCTAACGTCAATATTGTATTCAGTTCTTCAGCTTTGAATCGTCATAAATTCACTATCATTGTTTACACGAAATCCTTGCTTCATTTGGCGTTGCTAGTGCTGCTTATTTTAACCACATAATGGACTGATTATTAGGAATCTGACGCAGAACAGATTGATAAAGAAATATTTACTATTTTCCCTTGCTGACCAGTTTTATTCCTGATTTTCATCTGTTTTCTCCTTGAAGCCAATCATGATTCATGAAGAATATTTATTACAATGAAAAGTAGGTTTTGCAACTCATCCAAAGTAAACTTTATGCCTGATAAAATTTGGGAATTTCTCTCCATGTAAGAGGCATAATGGGAAAGAAATTGGAGAAGCTGAATATAGGTAGATAAATAGATAGATTGATAAATAGATAGATAGCTTTTAACCCTTTGCTGGTAAGCACAAATAGGAAACGGGACTTGGCTGATTAAGGGTCATGTATTTTCTCTTCATATATTGACCAATTTTATGTTAAGCGACGTGTTGTCTGTTATGACGTAGCTTGGACAAAGTAAAATGAGAAGGTGATTACATAGTGTTCTACGAGTTCATTATTATTCTGACCTTTGCCCCCTGACTCCATTGTCCGCCTCCTCTCTTTAAGTGGACGAAACAAGAGAAAGAGGAAAGAAACAATGAAGACGAGCCAAAAAAAAGTACACATGATCAGAAATTAATATAGAAAGATGATAGAGAGAGAGAAAAAAATATCAGATAAGTGAAGAAAATGCTCTCTCTCTCTGTCGGGCATCAAAATTTTTGAAAGTAAATGATCTCGGGGTATAAGTCACGATCTTGCAGCTTGAGTGATTCTGTTGGGTTCAATCCGAGGAGGAATTCTTCTGGGGAGCTCCAAAGAAAAAGTGTTATGCCTCCTGTGTCACGAAAGCCGATTTACCCACGATAAAAGGGCGCCGTATTGGCCCCTATTGGACTATACCTGGACCGCCGCATGCGCACGGAGAGGTGCGTGTCAACCTGGTCATTAAAGGCGATTGAGCTGTTGATTAATTGAATAAAAACATCCTTATTATCTCGGGAAAAAATAGGGATGTTGGACTTGCCAGAGGTCGCTTGATTGATTGGGAGAAATTGGAAGAGTTATGGCTCCTGACACCCGAGCGTCTGTTCTTTACTTATTTAGCAACAGATAGACGCGTGAAAATTAATTCAATATATTTCATTGGCGAACATGACAAACCCATCATTTCAGCTTGCCACGAAATAATTTTCAAAATAAGTTTGAGAATTTGCCAGAAGTAGAATATTCACGTGCAGTATCGTGTGGCATCATTGTTCATGCATGAGAAAGCAAAGGAAAGGGCATATTGCAAGATTGCATACTCAGTCTCATTTAATATCATGTCGGGTTTTCAGTTGAGCAAACGACCTTGCACGAGTTGATAGAAACTTGGCCTTTTGAATTCGTCAGAGGTGAACTTTTAGTTGTGTATCCTACACAGTTATCTCCCACGTCATCTAATATATATATATATATATATGTATATATATATATCATTATATATATATATATATATATAATATATATATATATTATTATATATATATATATATATTATATATATATATATATATTATATATTATGATATATATATATATATATATATATATATATATATATATATATAAATATATATATAATATATTATTTATATATAATTATTATATATAATATATAATATAATATATTATATATAATATATATGTGTGTGTGTGTGTGTGTGTGTGTGTGTGTGTGTGGGTGGTGAATTTTTTTAAGATTATATGATTAATTGGACTGTCATGTCTGTATTTAAAAGAGTGATAGTTTTCTGTAAATGAAAAACATGGTACCAGTTGGCACTGACGCTAAAACAGTAAAAGAATTTACCTAATACCTTACACTTATAATCGTGGCATTAGTTCATGCGAAAAATTTGAGTTTGGAAAATAATATAGCTCATTATTTCATTGATAACTATCAATGTTTATGCATTTAGAAATTCGCGAAAGATCTTCAGTGCTTAGTGGAAGCCGTTCAAGGGTCACAGTCAAGCTCTTCAGGCCACGAGAGTGCAGGAGTTAGTAGACGATAAAGAGAAAATACATAAGAAAAGATAAAATGGCCGATGGAATAAAGGTTATAAATGACATAACATTTTATTATTCATTTCTGGAAATGAAGTTAATATTTTTCATTGTTTTATTGACCGATAACCCTGAACGACGTTCAGTTTTGTAAAACACGTCGCCTTTTTTTTCTTATTGTATGGCAGAAATTGCCTTGAAAGTAACTGGATTTTGGAAATAACTTTTTTTTTTTATATTTGCAAAAAACCAGTAGAAACCTAGTTCTGCTTTGAAAAGCATCTTATGGTCTTC
>NC_087213.1:75030990-75045990 GCF_015104395.2 Macrobrachium nipponense | reverse complement strand
GCAAATAATAATCAGGTAGACCTTCAGCCAGTCTTCACCTTTCTTCACCATTTCCTCATCCCCAATTACCCATATAATTGCACTTCTTGGCTGAAAAATGGAATTGGCTAATAGATATGTTGTGGTAAATTGACGAAAATGTTAGAGCTTAGAGTACCAGTGTTTTAGGCTTTGTTTTAATGTGAGAGAGATTCCAGAAGAATCGGTGAAAGGAACTCTTGTTCCTTAATGTAAGCATAAAGCTAATAGCAGAGTTTGTAAAATTTATATTGCATAGATGACTGTTTATAGCAAGGCGAGTCAGGTGTTTGATTTGAAAATGTTATATAAGATGTTTGTGCATAAAGTGGAAAATCAATATGTGGGCTAAGTAGCTGAAAAAAGCTTATGACAGAATTGGGGGATGCAATGCAAAGGTTGTCAAGGATATGTTGTACTGAAGATAATTCGTTGAGAACAGCTAGAATTTTGATGTGATGGTCAATTCATGTGTTAGAATATGCAGACAGGAAAGTGACTGGTTGGGATAAAAGATGAGACTGAAACAAGGGTGTGTAGATGTCCTTTTGGCTGTTTGATATCTTTGTGGATATGAAGAGAACTCAGAGATAGGAAATTAGATGCATGTGCCATGCTACGAGATAAGGAACTGGTCGTGAAATAAGTTTAAAATACTTGAAGATTGCATATTATACAGCCCTAATGGGGAGTAGTGAAGAAAAGATGCAGAAACTAATGAACAAGTTTGGAGGTTTTTGCAATGGGAGTACATTGAAAGTAAATGTGATCAGGAGTGAGGATATGGAAGCAAACTTAAACCATGGAGATGGAGCTGGTAATTTTAATATTTATGGTTGTAGAAGGTAAGAGTTTGATATTTATTTATATTTGGTATAAATGAAACGGATGATGGTAGGTTGATAGAAGTAAATCTCAGAATAGGTGAAGCAAAGAAGGTACTAGGGACGATCCGGAAAAGAATGAAGTATAATCAGTTTCCCTTTGTTGAAATAAAGGGTGGATATCAAAAAGCTTCATGTAGGTGAAACGACAGGTCAGAGTCTTTTGAAATGGTTTGACTTGAGGAAGTATGGGAAAAAGTAAGTTAATTAATAGAATTTATAAATTGTAGACTTTGCCTGGGCTGAGAGAGAAAAACATTAAAACTGCTGGATAGCTGTCCTTCATAACCGGGAAGCATGAGCGTAAGTGCAAGAAAGATGTGGGTGGTGCGATATCTTTCATTCTAGGATATTGATGTTGTGCTTTTGACCAATCTGTGTTGAGGTGTCAAGTAGCGATTGTTGAGGAGATCTTCTCGAGAGTTCATCAATGATTCAAGTACGTACGATTGTGATGATGGCCATTGTTATATTTTTTCTCTGGGGCTATCTTTATACGGGAAAAAGTCTAAATTTAATATATACATGTATGTATATATATATATATATATATATATATATATATATATATATATATATATATATATATATATATATATATATATATATATATATATTGTAAAGGAATATTGATTTATTGAATGTAAAATTGCAGAAAAGGTTGAAAATTGATATTTGCATAGAAAAAAAGTGTGTACACTAGACAACAGATGGCAGTAGCGCTTGGCGTAGGCGGTAGTCGCCAAGGATAATGTACCGAAACAATGATATTTGGTCCATGGATGTCTAGCGTGAGTCTGGTATATAAAGGCCCAAAACGACGATTTTCGTTGGAGCTGAAACAAACAAGTGATTATAATAGTGTATCAAGTTTTGAGGAATATATGGTAATGTATTGTTTATCCATTTGGACGTTTTCTTGTGTGATGTAACGTTGGTTGCCACTAACTTTTTGATGTTACAGTGAATTATATGTTGTGTTGATGTAAAGCTTTGTGACTTGGGGATTATACTGTAAAATGCAGTGATTAGTGATTAGTAGTCTTGATGAGTGCTGTATGGCGAGTCTTTGCTTTTGTGCAATGCGTCCGTAATTTGTTTAATGTTCTGTTTGTGACTTTAATTTCCTTACTAATTGTTATTAAAGTACATTTTAAGTTATAGTGGGTTGTCACTGTTTCCTGATATATTCTCCTCGTAAATCCTTACCATAGAGAGAGATTTTTTTTTTTATGTTACATGGGGGCCTGTCGAACGAAACCCGAACGTATCCCTACTCATTCTTTGCTCATCCTGTCGAACGAAACCCGAACGTATCCCTACTCAGTTTTTGCTCATTCTATCGAACGAAACTCGAACATATCCATACTCAGTGTTTACTCATTCTATCGAACGAAACCCGAACGTATCCTTATTAATTGTTGCTTTATTCATGTCGAGCGTATTCGACCATAACTTGACGTATCCCTACTGTTAATTGCTTTTCAGTACTTCCATGTACTTTAGAGAGGGGGGAGAGTTGTGATAGTGTTAGTGCTATAATATTTGTCTTGCTGTGTTATTTTGAGCAGGTTATTAAAGATGTTTGATTTGAAAGATTTCATACGTAGTCCTAGTGGTGAAAAGTTAGAAGGTATAACTAAAAATAGACTGGATTGTTCTAGCTAGGTACTATAATGTAGAAGTATCAGAATCTGCAAGGAAGCAAGAAATCTCAAATAAAGTAAGTGAGGCGCTAATGACTTTAGGCATTTTGTCTGATAAGGAAGGGTTGTTACTAATGAGTTGGGAAGGGCAAGAAACTGATAGCCAGCAAAGCGCTAGTGAGAATAATACAGAGGGTAGTGCAAGTGAAGAGGAAGGTGCCAAAGCCGTACGTGAAAAAACAAAGTCACGCAAGGTTAAACAAAAAAAGTCCAAATTTGTTTATGAAGGGATGAGTGTTGAGCAGATGCAGATTCATTTGCAAATAGTTAGATTGGAGAATGAGAGAGCTGTTGAGCAAAAGAAGGTAGAAGCTGAAGTTGAGCAAAAGAAGGTAGAAGCTGAAGTTGAGCAAAAGAGGATAGAGCTACAGATGAAGAAACTTGAAGTAGAAGAAAAGTCCAGAGAAATACCAAAATCTTTTAGAATAGACAATGCAGTAAAAAGTGTACCAATTTTTGTTGAAAATGAAGTGGATGCATTTTTTTTACAATTTGAGAAAGTGGCAGAACAGCGTGAATGGCCGAGAACGTCATGGAGCACGTTGGTTCAAACCTCCTTTCGAGGAAAGGCTAGGGAAGTATTTGCTGCCTTATCTTTAGATGATTCTAAGGATTATGAGAGAGTTAAATCCGAAGTTTTGAAAGCTTATGAATGGGTGCCAGAGAGGTATAGAGAGAAGTTCAGAAGCTGGATAAAAAGAGACAGTCGTACTCATATGGAGTATGCACGGGAACAACGCCTGTGGTATGATAGGTGGATGAATGCCCTAGAAGTTAATGGTGATTTCGGTAAACTTCAGGAACTTATTTTGCTTGAGCAGTTCAAGGATGGTATTAATCCACTTATTAAAACATATTTGGATGAACGTGATGTAGATAATGTCGATGAAGCCACTAGATTGTCTGATAATTATGCATTGACCCATAAGCTATATAATACTGACGTCACTCCTAAAATTGGAAGGAGCAGAGTTTGGGAAGAGCAGCAAAATTACAAGGCACAAGGTAAGACTACGAGTTCACAGGTATCATCTCGTGGAGTCTATAATAAATCCTTTAATAGAGGTGGTAGAGGGGCAAGTCGATATAATTCTGGTCCTAGTGTTAGTGCTGGACAAGCAGGATACAGTGTAATGATCAGTTTACACCTAGTTACCAAAATATAGGCGAAAATTTTAGAGATTTTGTATGTTTCAGTTGTGGCAAACCAGGACACATCAGTAGGAGTTGTCCACATCGCACAATAAACCGTCCAATTCAAGTGGTAAATAAAGTTAAAGATAAACCTGTACATTTTAAGGATGATCATAAACCTGAAAATACCATTGCATTGTTGAATCAACCACAAGCATGTGGTGACAGAGATCCTTGTTTGTTTGCTTCTCCCCTTAGGCCAGGTAAGAGGTATTGTAACGATAGCATAGACAGTAATAATATATGTGATGTTGATGAGAATATAGGTTACAAAATAGGTAACAATGATGTTCAAAATGTTAGTAATGTTGGTTGTATTGAGGATATTGTAAAAGGAAATGGAGTGAGACTACCTGAAGAGAAGTCCACATCCAAAGGTTACTGAATTGTATGAACCTTTTATGGGAGATGGTTGGTTACACCTCCCTTGTGTTGAAAAAAGGAAAGTAAGGTGGTTAAGAGATACCGGAGCGGTACAGTCTGTAATGATAAAAAATATGTATGACCAGTGGAAGGATACTGGAGAGTATGTACTTCTGCGTGGGTTTGGACCTGAGTTTTCAGCTCCATTAGTAGAAGTAAGGTTAGAAACTCCATTAATTTCGGGATATGTTAAAATTGCTTTGGTGAGAGAAATCCCAGTGTCAGGAGTAGAGTTAATTCTTGGAAATGATGTATGTGGAGACAAAGTTTTTGGTAGCAGTAATCCAATTTTGACAGAAAAACCCTTTAATTCTTCATTTATTACAGAAGTTGAATGTACATTTCCAACTTATTTCCTGCTTGTGCAGTTACTACAAGAAGTAAGAGTGCCGAAGGAAAGGTAAATGATGACGACGGTTTGGATTTACAAAACTTGTTTAAAGATGGTCCGGAAACACTACAAGTAAGTAAAGTCAGTACTCCTTTGCGAATGCTGAAAGTTAATAAGGAAGAATTTGTTAAATCTCAAATTGAAGATGATAATTTGAAGGTAATAAGAGATAATGCCCTTGTTGATATAAATGATATCGAGAAGGAAGGCAAGTGTTACTTTTTAAAGGATGGAATCCTAATGAGGAAGTTCACGAGTAGAAATGTTAATGATGTTTTGTAGAACAAGTGGTCATTCCAAGTAGTTATAGGAATTTTGTTCTAGGTATTGCTCATGACTGTAGTTATTCTGGTCATTTAGGTATAAACAAAACTTATGAGAAATTATTAAGCTATTTTTTTTGGCCTAAGATGCGGAAAGATTGTAGTGAATATTGTAAAAATTGTGATTTATGTCAAAAAGTAGGTAAAGCTCAACATGACCCTAAGGTGATGCCATTGCAACCCATTGAAGTTCCAGGAGAACCCTTTGAGAAACTGGTTTTGGATTGTGTAGGACCTCTGCCTAGGTCTAGCAAAGGTAACGAGTATTTGCTGACAATTATGTGTAGTGCTACTAGATTTCCAGAGGCTATTCCTTTAAGAACAGTGAGTGCTGATAAGATAATTGAAGCGCTTAACAAGTTCTTCTCGCTGGTAGGTTTGCCAAAAGAAGTTCAAACCGACCAAGGAACCAACTTTACGTCTAGAAAGTTTACCTCATTTTTAGCCTGTCAGAATATTAAGCATTGTTTATCGTCTCCTTATCACCCACAGAGCCAAGGAGTGGTCGAACGATTTCATCGAACCTTCAAAACCATGCTTCGCACGTACTGTTGTGAAAATGAAAAGGAATGGGATGTCTACATACCAATGTTGCTATTTGCTGTTCGTGATAGCGTACATTCATCGTTGGGTTATTCTCCTTTTCAGTTAGTATATGTCCATCAGGTAAGGTCACCCATGGAGGTGATAAAGAATCAGTTGATTTCAGATGAGAAGGATTCTAGCACGTTACAAGAAATGAAGGAAAAAATAAAGAAAATATGGAAAGTAGCACTTATGAGAATCTTAAAGTAGTACAAGAAGAGATGAAAAGAAAATTACGACAAAAAGGCTGCAAAACGTGAACTCGACATAGGAGATAAGGTTCTAGTGTATCTCCCTACAGCTGGTAAGGTTTTTAACCAGAAAGTATATAGGACCTTGCACGGTGAAGGAAAAAGTAAGTGATGTTAATTATCGAATTCAATTTCCTACAGGACGGAGGAAAGTTAAAACTTTCCATATTAACAAATTAAAGAAGTATAACGAATCCAGTGGAGTGTTGTCAATTGCAAAAGAGGATGATGAAAAAGATGTTGAAGAAGAAATTGAACTTAGATTAAAAAATACAGATTATTTGAGTGATGATGAAAAATTTAGGAAGTTATGTATTCATTTATCTGATGAACAGCAGCATAATTTTAAAGTGCTAATTCAAAACTTTTCAGATCTATTTTCAGACCATCCTAAAAGGATAAAAGGAGTACAACATAAAATCAGGTTGAGAGAAGAGACTCCAATAAGTCAGCGTCCATACAGAATGTCGCCGAGGCAACAACAACAGTTAAAGACCGAAGTTGCTTATTTACTGAAACACGGACTAGCAGAGGAAAGCCATAGTGAATGGGCTAGCCCATGTATTCTAGTCGACAAACCTGACGGAAGTGCAAGAATGTGTACAGACTATCGAAAGGTAAATAATGTAACTATAAAAGATTCATATCCTATGCCCAGAGTAGAAGATATAATTGATAATGTAGCAAAGTTTCCTTTTTTAAGTAAAATTGATTTATTGAAAGGATACTATCAAATTGAGTTAGACAAAAACAGCAGGGATATTGCTGCATTTGTTACACCCCATGGACTTTATATAAGGTAATGCCATTTGGTTTATGTAATGCACCTCTGGCATTCCAACGTCAGATGAATTATATCTTGAAGGATCTCGAAGGTGTATTTGTTTATTTAGATGACATTATTATTGTTGGAGAAACCTGGGAAGATCACATTAAAAAAGTATATGATGTTTTTAAGAGGTTATTAGAATTTAATGTTACGATAAACCTTGCCAAATGTGAATTTGGAAAAACTACTGTTCAATATTTAGGACATGAAATAGGAAGTGGCCAAGTGAAACCTGTTGATTGTCATATTGAGGTCATAAAGAATTGACCCTCCCTACATCTAAACGTGGAGTGATGAAATTTTTGGGAACAGTGGGGTATTACAGGAAATTTTGTAAGAACTTTTCAGATGTAGCCTACCCATTAACAGAGTTGCTGAAAAAGGATGTGAAGTTTGTGTGGTCAAAGGAATGTGACGATGCCTTTAATAAACTTAAGCTCATGTTAATGTCTAAGCCAGTACTGAAATCCCCAGACTTTAATCTACCATTCAAGTTACAGGTAGACTCCAGTGAAGTAGGAGCTGGCAGTGTATTATTACAGGAACATAATGGTGTTTTACACCCTGTATCTTACTTTTCAAAGAAATATAATAGCCACCAGTTAAATTACAGTATTGTTGAAAAAGAAGCTTTAAGTTTAATTTTGAGTTTAATGCACTTTGAGATATACTTGCTTAACAGTAACTTTGAAATAGACGTTATATACTGATAATAACCCTTTAACCTTTATTAATAAATGTAAGCACAACAATAAGAGAATTTTAAGATGGTCTTTATTTTTGCAACCATTCAAACTAAATATTCACCATATAGCAGGCAAAGAAAATGTCATTGCAGATTCTCTCTCTAGATCTGTTGATTATTTAAAGGAAAGTGCTTGTTACCAACGACGTGGCAGTCTCCGACAGTTGCTAAATGGAAGTAGCTAATGTTTAAGACTGTAAGATTGAAAATTCAGCATGGACTGAGGAGAGAGCCGCTGAGTTAAAAGGAATATTGATTTATTGAAAGTAAAATTGCAGAAAAGGTTGAAAATTGATATTTGCATAGAAAAAAGTGTACACTAGACAACAGATGGCAGTAGCGCTTGGCGTAGGCGGTAGTCGCCAAGGATAATGTACCGAAACAATGATATTTGGTCCATGGATGTCTAGCGTGAGTCTGGTATATAAAGGCCCAAAACGACGATTTTCGTTGGAGCTGAAACAAACAAGTGATTATAATAGTGTATCAAGTTTTGAGGAATATATGGTAATGTATTGTTTATCCATTTGGACGTTTTCTTGTGTGATGTAACGTTGGTTGCCACTAACTTTTTGATGTTACAGTGAATTATATGTTGTGTTGATGTAAAGCTTTGTGACTTGGGGATTATACTGTAAAATGCAGTGATTAGTGATTAGTAGTCTTGTGAGTGAAGTTGCTGTATGGCGAGTCTTTGCTTTTGTGCAATGCGTCCGTAATTTGTTTAATGTTCTGTTTGTGACTTTAATTTCCTTACTAATTGTTATTAAAGTACATTTTAAGTTATAGTGGGTTGTCACTGTTTCCTGATATATTCTCCTCGTAAATCCTTACCATAGAGAGAGATTTTTTTTTTATGTTACAATATGTATATAAATATTATCTATATATATATATATATAATATATATATATATATATAATATATATATATATAGATATATATATATATATATATATATATATATATATATATATATTATTATAAATATATATATATATATATATAATATATATATATCTATATATATATATATATATATATATGTGTGTGTGTGTGTGTGTATGTGTGTGTGTGTAGCTTGTATTTCGTGTCATTCGATGAATTTTTAAAATTTTGCAGGATTTTACGACCCTGTAGATCCTCCTGGGCCTTTAACCCCCACCCTCGTCTGACATACTGATGTCCTCGTTTTATCCCACGTGCTGCCAAGGGAACTCGACTTTATTACTTGGAGAAAATGTGTCGTTTTCTTGTGAAAGTTGTTGGGCGCTGTTCCCCGATGTTCAGATTGATCTAAGTTATTTCCTGTATGTTTCAGCTCTCGTATTTTTAGAAATGACGATAACAATTTAGGTAAAGCTTTTGCGACTTCAGATTAAGAAATGAACGTATAGGGTAGTGTCTAGAAATGCACTTTGTTTAATTATTAGTTCTATCTTAAATGCTTAAAGTATTAGGTTTTGAAAGATGCTTGTTTTAACATTAATATTACGCTATATTCAATAACAGTTGACTTTTATCTTTACTTTCTATATCATTATGCCTCTGAAATTCTTGAGTCTACGAAACTTCTTTTAATCCTTGATTTCATGAATTTAACATATTTTTAAAAATTTGTATGAATGACTCCTACTTTTACATTTTTTTATAATTATTCTGATAATACTGAGAGGTTGTTCCATCAGTATTTTGAAAACACATAGAACTCCTTGTTTATGCCAAACATGTGTGTGGTGTCTTCAGCGCGTCTTGATGTCCATGCCAACGACATATTATCGAATATGTTTTCGTTGGAGGCTGTTTGACTGGAACATTTCCTAGTCTATGAAAATTATCTGATGCACCAGGGACATATAACCTCCCAGACGATTCTTTAATAATGGCCGTTTACGATAAAAGCTTTTCTCTGACTTTTATTCATAAGGAAAAAAAAAAAGTCTCGCTTTGAATGGAAATTGGGTATAATTCACATTTCTTGACTTCAGAAATTAATTCGATTTGAATTCAGTATTCAGACTTGTATTGAAGAATCTTTCTGCAAGGTTTTTATGGACACATAAATATCGAGCTTCACTTTAGTAGTGGGCCCATGTTAAGCAAGAATGATGGGTTTTTAAGACTGATTGATGAATTACGAAGCAAAGGCAAGTCTTCGTTCTTGAAAGAAAATATGGTGACACCGAGTATGCAAGTAAGATATTCGCTCCCCAGAGGGTCTTGTTCTGATGTTTTTGGTTGCTTCGAAATCCGTTGACGGTCATTTTGGCGAAACTGGCTTACTTTAGCTCAGTTGTTTACTACACTAAACTACAGTATAGATGGTATGCTGTTACTGATAAGGAAATGAATGCAAAAAATTTGTCAGCTTTGATCACTAAGTACACTTTAGTTATCAGTAAAATCTTTTGAAGAATAATTACTTTGGTAGGCTTGTACTTGATATGAGCTGCTGGTATTGGACATATAAATCGTTAATGCCACTGCAGTGGTGTCAAGGTAGAATCGACACCTTCAATTCGGTATCGTGATTCCATGGATGATATAATAAATTCATTTACTGTAGATTACTTAACACCGCCAGAGTTTGAAACTTATTTATTATGGACACATTACAATAATTCTGAGTTTTGGATGCCATAGATTGGAAGCGATATTGCCTTAGGACTTCTGATTTCGTCAGAAAGACTTACCCTCAATTGATCTTGCTGAAAAATTGGAAATAGGTGCATTTTCTACCTCCTCAGAACTTCAGACATAAATACCCATAAATTTCAAGTTTGGAATTTTTCAGATACGTGAAGGTTTGAGCTCTGTACATATTATTATTATTATTATTATTATTATTATTATTATTATTATTATTATTATTATTATTATTATTATTATTATTATTATTATTATTATTATTATTATTTTATTTTATTATTTCTTTTTTTGGTCTATCACAGTCCTCAAATTCGACTGGGTGGTATTTGTAGTTGGGGTTCCGGGTTGAATCCTGGCTCCTTAGGAGTCCATTACTTTTCTTACTATGTTCGCTGTTTCTAGGAGCACACTCTTCTGCATGAGTCCTGGAGCTACTTCAGCCCCTAGTTTTTCCAGATTCCTTTTCAGGGATCTTGGGTTTGTGCCTAGTGTTTCTATGATTATTATTATTATTATTGTTCATAAGATGAATCCTCCTCTTATGAAATAAGCCCACAGGGCCCATTGACTCGAAATTCAAACTTCCAAAGAATATGGTATTAATTTGAAAGAATTAACAGAATAATAGGAAGCACGGAAAGATGAGATCAGTGTTTAGAAAAGGAAATATATGCTCTTCATTTCGTATAAGAGAGTGGAGACGAAAATAACGAATATAAATTTTTAAAGTAGCAACTACGAATTAGCCATCATTGATTTATGTAGTGTTATCACTATGCTTAATATTTTCATATCGTAACCATTCTGTTGTTATTGGTTCCTCTGTAGCCAACAACAGTAAAACTAAAAATACAGAGCTGCCTGATACGGAGATTCGGCAAATCCCAGAAACGCCCTTAGACGTGAAAAGGTTCTTTTTTTTTTTCTCTCTCCGTCTATCTTTTCGTGCGCCCAAGAGAGAAGGAGGAAACAAAATGCCTCGTCACGAATATTTAGGGTTGATCTACATTACCGAGAAAAATCAACAATACTCTCCATTGTGCCCTCTGCGTCTAACATGCAGATGTTGCGATAAATAGTTGAGCACAATTGCCAAATCCGGATGGTGGTGGTGGTGGGAAACGCTCCTGGTCCTCTCTCTCTCTCTCTCTCTCTCTCTCTCTCTCTCTCTCTCTCTCTCTCTCTCTCTCTCTCTCTCTCTCTCTCTCTCTGAGGAATGGCCAGAGTGTGACTGTTTGTCTGATTTGTAGGTTTTATTTTGTGGCTATATTTGTCTTTCTGTAGATTTTGTAGATTCACAACACGTGCTACCATAGGTAACTGTCATTTATGTTTGACAGTATTTGAATTTTTTATCTTGAATGTCACCAAATTTGACATTATTATTTATGTGAACAAGTTAAGGCATCTACTTATGTGCAACTTTGTAAGCCATCTTGTAAATTTATTTTTCTAGGACATCTAAACAAACGTTTAGTAACGTTTGGTACAGCGCCGTGGGATATGCCTTTTTTTTTCTTCGTTTTGTGCTATTAATGTTTTTTCTCCAGTCCTAGCATGAACAAAGAATCATGAAAATGTTTGTACATATTTGGCGTAGGGGGACGTGTACTTCTAACACCATAGCCTGAAAATCAAAACCTATGATTTGTGGTTTTATTTCACATTATTTTTTTCTTTATTGTCGTTGTCAGAATTGGGATGTTCCGCTTTGAATACTTGC
This sequence comes from Macrobrachium nipponense, assembly GCF_015104395.2. Lineage (NCBI taxonomy): Eukaryota > Metazoa > Arthropoda > Malacostraca > Decapoda > Palaemonidae > Macrobrachium > Macrobrachium nipponense. Next base: position 75,034,269 of record NC_087213.1, on the reverse strand, counting down.
ACCGGAAGTTGAGGGGACGTTAGCATATTTTCATTTATAAGTTATTTGCACATTATTTGCTTTTCCTAATATAATGTAATTAGCGTTTGATTTTTATTTTGTTTATTTACTGTTTACAGTTTTAAGAGACAAGTCAAATGTTTAGTTGTTTGCTATTAATATGCTGTTTTCTATCATAGGTTGAGGGAAACTTTTTATTGTTATTAATGCCAGAGTAATGGTGGTAATGGTACAGGCGCAGTCGCAGCATCAGAGGTCAAAGACGCGATTTAGTTGTGGCGCAAACTTTGCCTGGTTCCTAATCAAATCGAGCTTCAAACTGAAGTCGCCATCTGAAGATGATAAGCAAAAGTCTCCCTTTAATCGGGTTAGAATTCTTATCTAAGAAATCGAAAGGGATTACTACTGATCTTCGGGCTTTGTGTTGCCCCAGCGAAATGACGGAGCATTTCTCACGGCTTGGAAGTTTTGGAGGGAATAGCTCATTTGTTTGTTTATGATATTTCTGTTTGTTTGCATATTTGTCGGCGTATTTGCTGGAATGCCTTCGGATTTTCATGCTGGTGACTAAAATTACACACGGTGCTTTGAATGCATATCATGGACTTGAATAATTCGACAAATAATATAGCAAACAGAAATATGCTCGTACACACATAAAATCCATTGAATAAATAAAACAAAATATTACAGAGATTCAAAGAAGTGTAGAAACTGTGCATGAAATATTTGAGGGAATTGGGGACATCGTGTAAACATAAATACTTGATGATAAATGTGAACAAAGGCGAAAAATAAACTGTAAATAAGTCAAGAATACGTTTCAGTTTAATGGACGCGTAGACAGGTACCACTACACTTCTGTCTACCCAGACATTTTTTCACCGCTCTTACCTCCATCTATTTCTGCCTCCTACCCCTTGACTCTAACCACCTCTCGCCTCCAACCCAATACATCATGTTGCATTAGCAGACATTCATCCCATTGTGGATCGTGTCATCCTATTCATTGCTTCACCTCAACAACCCAAAGCTCTTAAAAAAAAAAAAAAAAAAAAAAGCGGAAGAAAAAACTGAAAAAGAGGAAGATAAAAACGAGGGAACCCACAAGAGCGCAAGACCGCGAGCGAAGTATGGGCCAACTATAGACAGACCCCTACAACTTGCCTTGATTTATGTCCGGCCGCAGTCGTAAGTCATGTCTGGGCCCTTTGAACAGCCGACGCCTCTGTGAAGGCAATTGTTTTCTACGGGGACCTCGATGGGTTCTGCAAAGAACGGAAAAATGAAATATTGAATGAAAAGGAGTAAAAATAAGGGTAGGGTACGGCGTTTTCTTTTATTTTGGGGTGTGGGGAGGGCGAGTGAATGTGTGGGTATGATATTTTCGCTCACTGGTGGTTCTCTTGTTTTCTTTAAGTATGAATGATGGTCTTTTAATATGAGGATCATGTATTTATTGTTATTAAAAGGTATCCAACAAATACTAATCCTTATGAAACTATAAGAGCTTGGGTTTTCGTATTATTTGCTTTTTTAACATTGCTGTATTAAGTTCATTGAAAAATATTCTTTGCTTCCGCAAAAGTTCATTGAAAAATATTCTTTGCTTCCGCAAATTTGGGGTTTTAATGAGGATAATGCATTTCAGGTCAATTTTTAAATGGCCCTTTGTTTCGTTTCTATGCATATGTAAACAGTTGGATTTTGCAAGTCTTAAGACTGAGCCAGTGGTTGGACAGAAAATGAATTTTAATATTATATTAGCCAGAAATTCACAAACAGAGAGAGAGAGAGAGAGAGAGAGAGAGAGAGAGAGAGAGAGAGAGAGAGAGAGAGGAAGAACGTAATTTTACTTGATTATATATATACTATATTGCAAATGTGTTTCTTTTATAATTAAAACGCTTTTTATAAATATTAAACAACTTATTATGTAGTATTCATTACAGATTCGTCATTGAGAAGAATATGTTTTCCAGGGAAGTCTTTTAAGTGTTCTTCGAGAGGATGTACGAGTTCAAATTGTGCGTTGTCGCCCCGTAGTGTTCTGTCATTTTCCGTTCTTTTTATCAGCTTTTTTTGTTCACTTCCCGTTTTCCGATGATTTTTACCTTGTTTGAAGAATTCTAACTTAATTGAGTATTCAGTCAATTAATGTTTCGTTCTGCTAAGGTATATAATTATAAATCCAATTTATTCTTTGTTATCAATAGGGCGGTATTGTTATTTCAAGTACTTACATAAACATATTTCCTCTATACTATATATTTCTTTTTCTCAGATCAACTGTTTTCATATCTTGGTAGCGAAGACATACTCATTTGTGCTAGCGGTTTAGAAGTCGTGTTTTTTTTTTTTTTTTTTTTTTTGCCACTATTCTTTAGTTTCATAGCTTTTTTGTTATTTTTGTTGAGCTAGAAATAATGTTATGCTCTTGTAAGTTGAAACTTCATAAACTGGCGCCAACTTGGAATGGGCTTAATCAAGCAGAAAAAACCACAAGGAGTAATTGCATCTTTTCACCCAGCCGAAAGGAACGTGCGTTTCTGACCAAGATAAAATTCCGAGAGAAAGTCCTGCCAAGATTCCTCCGAGCTTTCCTGCAGTTGTTACTCCTTCCATAAATTAATTTCCTAACTTACCTCCCGACCGGAGACACGCTCCTTTCAAAGCTCACTCAACCAGGGTCTTGCGCGTGATCCTTCTCACACAATGTGTATTTTCCGCTCCTTATGTAAAACTAATGTTTTTTGCCTTCCACCTGTCCCCTGGTCCTTTTCCTAACCCCCTTCCCCGCGGGGATTTAACTCGTGCAAGCCCTTTCTAATTTAACCTGATGAAATCGTCGCGTCTCAGTCTTGTATTTCTTGTATTCCGGTTGTTGCAACAATTAACAGTCTTTTACATTCATTGTTACTTGTGTCTGTTATTCAGCTGGGCCCTTAAAAGAGAGTTTCAAGGCGACGGATTTATCCGGTTTATAACGTATTCTTAGGAAATTGCAAAATCACTGAAAACACCGTAAGGGGATAGCGCCATCAGTGCACCTCATGCAGTTCACTGTAGGCATTACTTAAGGGTCTTTGCAGCGTCCTTTCGGCCCCTAGCTGCAACCTCTTTCATTCTTTTACTGTACCTCCGTTCATATTTTCTTTCTTCCGTCTTACTTTCCACTCTTTCAAACCTCTCTTACTGTCAATATCCCCTTCCAGCGCTGAATGGCCTCATAGGTCCCAGCGCTTGGCCTATACACTAAATTCTGTATTCTATTCTATT